>NC_037671.1:74033264-74167391 GCF_003255815.1 Theropithecus gelada | reverse complement strand
GCCCAGGCTGGAGTGCAGTGGCCGGATCTCAGCTCACTGCAAGCTCCGCCTCCCGGGTTCACGCCATTCTCCTGCCTCAGCCTCCCGAGTAGCTGGGACTACAGGCGCCGGCCACCTCGCCCGGCTAGTTTTTTGTACTTCTTAATAGAGACGGGGTTTCACCCTGTTAGCCAGGATGGTCTCGATCTCCTGACCTCGTGATCCGCCCGTCTCGGCCTCCCAAAGTGCTGGGATTACAGGCTTGAGCCACCGCGCCCGGCCAGTGCTTTGTTATTTTGAGTTTGCTGACAGAGGTGGTAAATACCTATGGTCTTTGGTTCCAATCTGCCTATGAAGTGCTCTCCAAATCACTATTGTCAGAAAAGTGGTATCTGTAAGAAGAAAAATTATGATACTTGTGCAAAATTATGATCTGTAAGAAGAAAAGTTATGAAAAATTATACCTGATTTTACTGAGGTTATTTTAGAGGCCCCAAATGACCTATATTTGAATCTTGTTCTGGGATGAAATGAAGACAGTAGGAGATGGAATAAAATTTGCTCATTGAATCTGTAACTTCATAAGATTTACAACATTATTTTACTGTACTATATATAAAAAGACAGGAAGAGACTTGGGAAATCAAGTGTCTCTTTTTTTTACATAAAGAATGGCATTAATCCCCAAAGCACTAATTTTTAAAAATGTATTTAATTTTTTTTTTTTTGCTGGCAACATGGACTGCACGTACCTCAGACAATTTTACTGTATAATGAGTTACTTCAAAATGTAATGGCTGAAAGCAATATATTTTTTTTGAGACTGAGTCTCGCTCTGTCCCCTAGGCTGGAGTGCAGTGGTGCCATCTCGGCTCACTGCAACTTCTGCCTCCTGGATTCAAGCTATTCTCCCGCCTCAGCCTCCAGAGTAACTGGGATTACAGGTGCATGCCACTGTGCCCAACTAATTTCTTGTATTTTTAGTAGAGATGGGGTTTCACCATGTTGGCCAGACTGGTCTTGAACTCCTGACCTCAAGTGATCCACCCGCTTCATCATCCCAAAGTGCTGGGATTACAGGCGTGAGCCACCAAGCCTGGCTTTAAAGCAACATTTTAAAAATTTCTCACAATTTTGTGTATTGGCTGGGTAATTCTTATTTGAGTAAGTTCAGTTGAGACTTGGGGAAAACATAGCTAATAAGCAACTATAGATTTAGTAAATCTGTTTAATAAGTTTCAATTAATACAGCCAATATCATATAGATTTTATTTCACTATCTCTAGAAATAAAATGAAGTATATCTCCATATAAACAACATAATTTGGGGCTTACTTTTATTAAAGTACAATTTATATAAGATAAACTCTTATTTAGCATTATCAAATATTTCTGAGACATTTGATTTAATAACACAATCTGATTAATAGCATTAGCATACGTAACATGCAAGGATTATGAGTTTGCTAATTTAAATACAGTAATTAAATGTTTTGGTCCACCAAGACATTGTTTCTTCTGTGTACGGACCCTTATTACTATGATGGAGATTTCGAAACGCTAGGATTAAGACAAGGCAACTAGCCGGGCGCAGTGGCTCACGCCTGTAATCCCAGCACTTTGGGAGGCAGAGGCGGGCGGATCACAAGGTCAGGAGATCGAGACCACGGTGAAACCCCGTCTCTACTAAAAATACAAAAAATTAGCCGGGCGCGGTGGCGGGCGCCTGTAGTCCCAGCTACTCAGGAGGCTGAGGCAGGAGAATGGCATGAACCCGAGATCGCGCCACTGCACTCCAGCCTGGGCGACAGAGCGAGACTCCATTTCAAAAAAAAAAAAAAAAAAAAGACAAGGCAACTAAGTTGTGCAAAATGCTAGGATTAAGACAAGACAACTCTAAATTGCCTTAATCCTAGTATTTTGTAAATTTCCACTGCTGCACACTGAAGGAGAAAGAAGGTATTGTAGTAATACAAAATGTTAACCCTTAAAGGGATTTTTGAGATGCTCTCTAATACCCCTATTTTGTACCGTGGAAGCAAAGGCAAAAGATTTCTGAATTACATCCACAATAAGAACAATTCTGATTTCACTCTTTATCTATGCTTTCTTAAGGGAAGGAAATTGGAGATACTTTAATTTTACCAGGGAGATTTGAGACCTGGGTCTTTTTACTATTTGGAATCTACTGCAGAACTTTTTTTTTTTTTTTTTTAAAGTAGTGAGAAACATAATTTTTATTTTGGATGCTAATTTTTAACTACATATTATTTAATTAGTATTTAAATTTTTTTGCCTGAAGATTTTGATATATTTTTAGGCATTTAAAGAGGTTGAAGCTGGAACATTTTTTCAATGAAAAAAATGAGACGGTTTATTAGGGATTCTGGCATAGTACAATATAGTATGTATGTCTTAAGAGCTTCAGAAAACCTTCATAGCTAAATATTCTTAGGTATATAAGACTTTCTATATTTCATCCTACTTGGCTTTCTTATCTACCTCAAATTCAAGCCAAAAGGCTGAGGGACAAAATGGAAATAGCTCCACCTATTGGTCATCATGAGGTAAAGTTAACGACACCAAATTAAGAAAACATTTTCTTTTTGGCAGATAATCATGCACTGTGTGTAATTACTATGAACCTGCAAGTCTATGGCATAATATGATTTAATTAATGTTTACTTATATACTAACTACATAAGTAAAAATAAAACTTAAATACTAGGTACTTGAGATTAATGTGAAAATAATAGGTAGAAATTTCTTCATGTTATTGATAAACCCTGACATAAGTTTCTGTACTCACAACATATACCATATGTTGACAAGGAGGTATTAATAATAAATTTTTCAGGTGAAGAAACTATTTGAGGTTTGAAAATTTTCTTTCCTCTGCTGTGTATAATCTCAGTGATGTTAGGAATCTGTCTCATTTGGTCATACATGTAGTTCCATGCCTACCTAGCACCGTATACAGCCTCAATAAATGAATGAAGTGAGTCATACTGATACATGTTCATGAAGGCATAAAGGTTACTATAAAAGAAAAACCAGCTGAATATAAATATTAATTATCCATAATGTGCTGGACTATTGTAATTACTATCTCAATCTAGTTTAAATTTATTTTTATAAGAATAAATTTATATTTTAAAACATATAGGGGGGCCGAGGCAGGCAGATCACGAAGTCAGGAGATTAAGACCATCCTGACTAACACGGTGAAACCCCGTCTCTACTCTAATACAAAAAATTAGCTGGGCATGGTAGCGGACGCCTGTAGTCCCAGCTACTAGAGAGGCTGAGGCAGGAGAATGGTGTGAACCTGGGAGGCAGAGCTTGCAGAGAACCGAGACTGCGCCACTGCACTCCAGCCTGGGTGACAGAGCGAGACTCAATCTCAAAAAAAAAAAAAATAATAATAAACATATAGTTATGCAAAAAAGAAGCAGTCAGAGACAAAAGTAAGTCACCTATATTTATTGACTTCTTAGAAATAATATCTCCTTATTAAAACTCTAATCCCCCCCCCCACACACACACACAAAGAAATTGAAGGGCTATAAACATTGTTAAGAACAGAAAGTTTGGCTGGAAGATTAGTTACTTCTAGGAAATAGTCTGGTTTCTCATTATGGGGTTTGTATATAGTAATTACTATCTTTGTTTTCAGTTCTTACCTTGATTAAAACTGATCTACTATTGTCAGAACATTAGACGTAGTTTCTAAAGGGCTTTAAGAAATTTCGAGGTAAAGTACATATGCCAATATAAAGACATTGCCCAAGAACAGTAATGCAGGAACGTCTATTAGCCTCATGTACCAGTTTTTGTTGGTTTTGTTATTTAACATTTATGATCTTTTAGTGAAATGATATAGCTTGATTCTCAGTTTCAGTTTAATTGAAAATGCCATGTCTTTTTTCTCTTTATAGAAAGCATCATCATTCACCAGTTACGAATGAACTCCAGATGAAATGGTAAACCAAGCACATACTGGGTGTGTGTATGACCTCTGAATCCCTATTGAATGGACAGCCCTCATTCATGACTAAGGTCCTCCATGCTACTGATCACTACTGGAAATATTTTACTACTTCCAGTGATTTTTTTTTTTTAAGGATATAATGTGAAAGCTGAAAATGGCCTTGCTGATAGTATGAAAATATGTAGCAAGAAAGCAATTCAATCTATGTGCCAAAAGAAATTTCTTTTTGCAAAGCTTTCAGGTCTATGGGCACATGATGTATAACTTATTTTTTATAATACATTTTGTAATGTAATTGTTTTCCTAAAATGTTTCCCTTTTCATAGTCTCTGGCACATATATCTACAGAATACACTGTCAGTTCTTCGAAGTGTTGGTATTGTTGCATTCAAAATAGTAACCTATAATTATTTTCTTTTTATCAATTTGTTAATTCTGAAAAAAAGAAAGTACAACTATATTTCCTGAGGTAAATTCAAGAGGTAAAACTTAGAAGCAGGAGATTCTGGAAGAGGTTTTACTATTGCTTGTACAATGCTATGGTTCTGATCATGGTTCAATACTAACAAATAATGCTCTGACTTAAAAGCTTAATTTTAAATACTAAAAATCAGTTTCTATAGTTGCTCTTTCTGGTGTTCTGGGCCAAAAACCTTGGATGAATTGATTTTTATATAGAACAAATTCATAAAGGAGATGTACCAGTTTAACCAGTGAGGGTAATAAGAACAGCTTTGACTGACAGTTCAATTACACTTCTGATTGAATTATTTACTTGTATGTATACGACTTATAATAAGGACTGTGAAATAAAGCTAGTTCTCACAATCTAATCCAACCAAAACTTGAATATAAAAACAGACCTAAAATGTCAGTATCTTTTTAAAAAATAAGACTGGGCATGGTGGGTCATGCCTGTAATCCCAGCACTTTGGGAGGCCAAGGCGGGAGAATCGCTTAAGCCCAGGAGTTCAGGATCAGCCTGGGCAACACAGTGAGAGTTACTTAAAAAAAAAAAAAAAAAAAAAAAAAAAAAAAAAAAAAGGGTAGCTGGGCCTGGTTGCTCCTGCCTGTAGTCCTAGCTATTTGGGAGGCTGAGGTGGGAGGATCACTTGAGCCCAGGAGATGGAGGCTGCAGTGAGCCATGATTGTGTCACTGCACTCCAGCCTGGGTGACAAAGTGAGACTCTCAAAACAAAGACAAACCCATACACACACACACACAAACCCCCAAATCCAGAAAGAAAAAGTAGTACAAGAAATCTCAGGATCGATAACTTTTTTCCCCTTGATTCTGAAAGACTTTCATAACTACAGGTAGGTTAGAGAATATATTCTTTGAAGATAAAAAGCACAACATGCATTACTGAAATCTCAATGTCAGAGCTACTGTTGAATTTAGGTTTATGTGAAAATGTGCATCTAAAGTCCCAACTTGAAACCCTGGTAATATACTTTTTTTTTTTTAAAGACTGTTAATATGGACATGTTTTTATTAAGGTCTTTAAAGATAACTTTAAAGATAAATTAGAGTTGACACATCAGTTTCTGAATGTGGAAATCATTTATCATGTAACTTTACTGAAATTAAAGACAGCATGCTTCCGAGTGTCACAAGGATAACTAAAAGCCACACAAGGAGGACTGCTGGCCCATTTCTCTAGTCCACACGTTGTGCTCAGCTTTAGAAGCCCACACACGGGCATCCAAACTGAGTCTCTGGAATAGAAAAATTAATGCTGGATTTCCTCCCCTATTTAACCCTGGAAGGTTTTAAGGTACACCTTGGGAAATTGGCAAATCATTTTCAACATGTAAATTATATGACATGTTAAAATTATGTTTAATTTTTAAAAGTAAAAGAAATGTTACAGTAGGCTTGCCCTAGCTTGAATGATTGTGAAAACATCACATAATCTTCCAGAATTTTGGTTACTAAGAAAACTGGAGTGTGTATGTGTGAAGATTTTTAGAATTGTTACTGGGTTTTGTTTTCTGAAAATGTTGACTGTAATGACATTTTCAGTTAGAAAAGTGTTTTAGTTAGACTGTTATATTTTTTGACTCACAGTTAAGTATCCTATTTGCCAATGTTTGTACCTCTGATGGCAAAATTATTCTGATATATTAGATTCGTATTTGAAGCAAATAACTTTCTCAACTTGTGGGAATTTTATTATACTAATAGTGAAAATGTTAGAGGATAAGATTTTAAATACTTCTTGATTTAAATTAAAATACTATAAGAAATGTATGTATATTTGGATTTGAAGGGTTTTTTCCTCCCTGGATTTATAATGAACTTGGAACTTACAAGAACAATGAGGATGATGGTGCAATTAGAGTCATTTAGATAGATGCTGAGCTTTTTCTGTCCATGCTATGATTAAGTCCTCTGTTTAAACCCAAAAGCAATCTGGGCGACACACAAATAAAATTAATTAGATTAATTTTGAAATAAGAGAATATGCAAAATTAACAACAACAAAAAAACCCAGAAAACACTGATCATCTCCTTATCTAATGAATAAGAAAATAAGATCATAAATAGTCACATCTCAACATGCATATCCATTTGAAAAAACTGCCCTCACATGCAATCCTGGCACAATCCTAGGCTCATAAAATTTCTCTATCTTTCCTTTTAAATAAGTCTCCAATCATCAATCTAAATGAGAATCATTTTTAATGAAATAATTGTAACTGTTTTCTGAAATATAATCATAATCAGTGTTTCTAGTTTAATTGAAGTAATCCGTAATTTTACCCTTTTCTTTCTGATAAGAGAGTGTTTCATGAGGATATCTTTGGTAGAGAGCTTTTCTCAAGTATTTTATAAAATATTCGAGTTTGATGAAGATAGTAGATAAATACACCAGCTGTCAGATGCCTATGATTTTCACAAAATGTGAAGAATTCATTGTATCTTAGGATGACCATAAAAAAATTTATGGTGTGTAATCTCTAAGCATTAATAGAGACAACAACACTACTTCAGTAATACACAGCTACTAAAAATCAGTGGCAGAGCAAGAAAAAATGGTGTATCAGGCAATGCAAAGTTTTTGCCTTTTCTCCTAATGCTGTGGTTGAGTTTTCCTGGAAATGAATTTAAAAAAAAAAAAAAAAAAAAAAGCAAAAGTAGGGTGTGTTCATGAATCTGATAAGCAACAAGTCTAAAAATAGCAAAAGTGCAAAATGGTAGTTAAAAAAACACAACTGGCACCTGAGGCATATTTCCTCTTCTTTATCTCCAGTGCTATGCCTCTGCTAAAAATATGAATCACAAAGCAAAGCAAAAAAAGAAAAAAATTGTTGTAATACAATAAAAATCACTATAATAAAAGTTTATAAAAATTGAGAGTTTTTTGGAATTGACTTTGGCCTAGTGACCATTAGTATTTTTTTCTTAATTTTTCAGCATTTATTCCACAATAATGTGATAACAACTGTGTGTGTTACCTAGGGAAAATGCTGTAGGTCCATACATTTGAACAGAAATGTTTAAAGATGCCATAACATGATACATTTATTTTCTGGTGTCGTTTTTTGTTTATATTATTTAGGGAAATTTTACCTTACCATCATAGATTTTGTTATTTTAATAATGAAGAACTATGTTTATTTAATCTAGATTTTGTTTTAAAATTATCAACTGTTTGCTTCTACAAATAAGGGGTTTATAATGTGGCCTGATATTCTTAGAATTCTTTTAGGTCTAAGGGTTTTCAAAAGCAAAAGTACACTGAAAACTTTAAGAAATACATTCTATTTTTGCACCATTAAAAATTTTGTTTCCTTTAAGTTTTATCAAGTACATGAGTTTATTTTTCATTGAATCCAAGTGAATTTATGGATATATACTTATCTTTTATATGAATGTAATAGCTTGCTTTCAGTTCCTCACAGGTCATTGAAATTATTTAACCAATGAAAACATTCTCTGTTACTTCCAAAATCAATGATGTTTATCAAAATCTCACTAGTGTGAGAAAAATAACAAGTGTAATATTAAAGCATTGTGCAATATCTTGAGTTGGAACATAATATTTAGAAAATTAAAATCATTTAAAATGAGTACGCAACCTTCTTTTTATTTAAAATCATTTGCTCTAAAACAGTTTTCATCTCTGTATTTCATATTTTCTTAAAAATATGGTTTCTTTCACTATGGATAAGCAGATGTGGTATAGCAGGGCTGCCAGGATGAGGGATGCTCTTCCTCTGGATTATACCACGGTTTGATTCTTTAGTAAGATGAACACTTCAAGACACCAAGAAATGGAAACTGGTTAAAGGGTTTCCCTCCCTGCTTTATTCCCACAAACTGCATTGTCAATCAACATTCAGATGTTACTCCGCAGCTGCTGCTGTCAATCTAAAGGTAGATCACTCAGTAGAGCAAAGGCTCCTGAGGCTTCGCCTGCAGTCCACAGCCCAGTATCTACAGAGGCAGTTGGGTCATGGTTTTTGCAAAGTGGGATATGGGTGAGAGTGGGGTTGTGTTCTGACCTCCTTTATTTTTATCAGCCTGTGCCAGAAATAGTGATCTATAGCTACATCCAATCCTAACTTATCTTTGCCTTATTTGAAACAAGGGAATGGGTTTCTCTTATTAAATAATAAAAACATTAGTTTATTAATTCCTGCTAGCAAGTAGCCTTTTCCTATCCTTCCTTCAACTGCCCTGTCTCCCTTTCCCTGTTATTCAAGGACCTTTTCCATGACCACAGCCGCATTCTTTTTTGGCCGTTCTGGTTTTCAGTGCACAGTTCTTTTTTCTCCTTGATAGCAAAGCAGGTTTAGTCAAAAATAACAGGGTGTTTTGTAGGCACCTAACGACTGACTCCTAACCCCAGAGAATTGCTCCTTTGGGAGCAATACCTCAGTCAGGGTATTCTGTGCCAAATCTGCCTCACCAAATTATTCTGGCTGCTGATGCTTTCCTTGCAGAAATTTCTGTGCCCATGGAAGGTTTCAGAGGCAGATCATCTGGATTACATAAGAAAAGACCTTCAGTAATCACTGATTCTAAGGGAAGGTATGCCTTTGAAAAGACAAGAGTTTTATCAGGCCTCAAGATGGTTTATACTGCTTTATTGAGAGAAATGCGCTCATTTTTGCTTCACAAAGGGGCATATATTGGTGCCCACGTGGAGCATTGACATAAGCAGGTGGTGGGACAACAAACTGATTATCTCCCAGAAATGGAGGGCACCAGAGATGTCTGTTTGCATGGTCACCATAATCTGCTGAGATCCTGCTTCAGGAAAAGAACATGATCACCCAGAGTACACAGTCTTGCTTAGTATTTATAGTACATGTAATATTAGCATAAGGCTCTCTTTTCTCTATTCTCCTACGTGGAGAACCACAATGTAACTCTGACCTTATTTCCAATTTCCTCACAGTTTTTGACATTGTAAGGGGGACAACATGTGGTACCTCCTCAATGCTCCTATAACCCCTTGAACACACATCTTGTGTGGCACTGACTTCATTATATAATATTTCAGTTGTCAGCAAGTTGTCTCTCCCACTAAAATGTGGGTTCATTGAGAGTAGGTCAGGTCAGTTCAACAAGATTTATCAAGTACCTTTTATGGCCTAGGCACTTTGCCAGGTGTTGGAGATACAGAAATGCATAAAAACAGTCTCTGACCTTGAGGAACTCATTTATATCTGGTAACAAAGACAGATGTAAACAGATATTTTTCAATACTACACAGTAAGTGCAAGGACAGACGTCATATATACATTGCCTTGAGCTCTGAAAGCAGCTCTTAACTCCACCAAAGGGGTCAAAGAAGTATTCCTCAAATTGGCTACTGACCTGAATCTTGAAGGATGAGTGGGGATTAGCTAGCAAAGCAGTTTCAGTGGAGGTGAGGTGTGAAGTCAGGGAGCAGTGGGTTGCTGAGTGACTGGGTTAAGGAAGCAAAGACAGCGAGTGCAGATTTCTCCTCCCAGAAGATTCAGTGACAATACAAATGATGTTGTGAAACAGTCTGTTGAACCTATCTTGTGCCTCATGGTGTGCTGGTCAGAGGGAAACCCTTGGTCTTCGCCTTTGTTGTCATAAATATTTAGTGCTATTGACAAAATATCCTTCCTGCCTGCCTGCCTGCCTTTGTTGTCATAAATATTTAGTGCTGACAAAATATCCTTTCCCCTTCCTTCCTCCCTCCCTCCTTTTTTTTGAGTGCAGGCTGGAGTGCAGTGGCGCGATCTCGGCTCACTGCAACCTCCGTCTCCTGGGTTCAAGTGATTCTCCTGCCTCAGCTTCCTGAGTAGCTGGGACTACAGGCGCCTGCCACCACACCCGGCTAATTTTTTGTATTTTTAGTAGAGACAGGGTTTCATCATTTTAGCCAGGATGGTCTCGATCTCCTGACCTCGTGATCTGCCTGCCTCAGCCTCCCAAAATGTTGGGATGGATTACTGGCGTGAGCCACCAGGCCTGGCCCAATGTTTGATTTCTGAGGCTCAACAAAAGCCGACTTTCACATTTAAGTCCATTTTGTGAAGATACTTCATGAATATGTTGGACTTATTTTAATGACTCAAGTGTTTAAAAAAAAAAATCATGATGAAATGAAATCCCTCTCACGCTGGCTTTCTAAAACTTGGAGAAATAGAAAAGTATAAATTTAAATCAAGTCTAAAAATGATCCAAACATATAATTATAAAGAATTAACGTTTTTAGGCTGGGTGCGGTGGCTCACGCCTGTAATTCCAGCACTTTGGAAGGCTGAGGTAGGCGGATCACCTGAGGTCAGGGGTTCGAGAGCAGCCTGGACAACATAGAGAAACCCCATCTCTACTAAAAATACAAAAATTAGCTGGGCATGGTAGTGGGCACCTGTAATCCCAGCTACTTGGGAGGCTGAGGCAGGAGAATTGCTTGAACCCAGGAGGCAGAGGTAGCAATGAGCCGAGATCGTGCCATTGTACTACAACCTGGGCGACAGAGCAAGACTCCGTCTCAAAAAAAAAAAAAAAGAATTAACATTTTAAAAATAGCTACTTTGCTATGTCTCTTGACGATTCTCTTGGCGTAAACTAAGCCTCTTTCCTCCTCTGTTCCCCTTTTTAAAGAAATTAACTGCTATACATGTAACAGATATCAGTTGGCTGTTAATCTAGAGATGGCAACATCATATTTGAAAAAAAGACCTTATCTATAATTGATGGCACCTAATGAAAAAATAGGTGCCATGGGGATGTAATCAACTGAGAGATTCTATGCAGTGGAAGTCATGAAGTCTGAAGTCTTGTGAGAATTCCATTCTTTAATTTAAAGTATGTAATCGGCTGGGCACGCCTGTATAATCCCAGCACTTTGGGAAGCCAAGGCGGGTGGAGCGCCTGAGCTCAGGAGTTCGAGACCAGCTTGGACAACATGGCAAAACCATGTCTCTACCAAAAATACAAAAAATTAGTTGGCTGTGGTGCCACACACCTGTGGTCCCAGGTACTTGGTAGGCTGAGGTTGGAGAATCGCTTGAGCCTGGGAGGTGGAGGTTGCAGTGAGCCACTGCAGTCCCACCTGGGTGATAGAGTAAGACAGCGCCTCAAGAAAACAAAAAACCAAAATCAAAAAGTATGGAATTATGAGAAATGAAGCCTTATTTCCATCCAAAACAAAGTTCTTAGGCTGTCTACTAAAGTATTTTGGTGTAATTGCTCTTTCCTTTAATGACACTAATCGTTAAAATATCTCGTTTGACTCGTATTTCTGATTACTGACTGGCTATTCAAGAACTTGCAAAATTTTCTATCACAACACCAATGACCTCAGGCTAATCAGTCAATCTCTCAGTGTGAGAACAAAGGGAGTTTCTTAAATATCTAACTGAAAGTATTCCATAAGTACACTACATAAAAATCAGGAAAAGGTCAATTTTAAAAAGTAATTTTTAAAACCCAGTTTGAATCAATATCTGATGCAATAAATACAGGAAATGAAGTTTATTATACAATTTCTACATCACTCTTTCTCCTAAAAGTCCTCTGAGATAATTAAAAATGAACATTTTGCAGTTCCACTAAGCTGCCATGGTCAACTGAAAAGGAAAAGATATTTTTGTTGTTGTTGTTCCTGCAAAAATATGACCCAGCCACTGAAAATAATTCAAACCATTTCCAGTCACTAAGAACTTTCTCTGAAACTCATGATGGTAAAAACTATGACACATTTCTCTGCCCTCTTCAACTTTTTAAAATATCCTTGTTACAGATGTGAATGAAATGGTTGAATATGGTTAAAAGCTAGAGAGCTACAGTAGCACCAAACATAAAAGGAACCCAACAATCAAATTTGTGTGGCAAATCTACTTTGGTTAGGCAGTGAAAAGACCAGCTGCAGTTTCCTCTTCCTTGTTCCCAGAGATACCCAATAGTTACTCTTCTGTATTTTTTTCTTAGCTGTTTCTGGTTACTGAATTCAGTGGCACAACACAGCAATTGAACTAAAAAATGAAAATTGTATAAAACTTCCCATCCAAAGGCTAAATATATCCACCTTTTCAGATTGTTGGGCTTGCATCTGTTCTATCATTTTGGATTCACTTTTGTATTGGGGCTCGTGCATTGACTGCATACTTAGAATGTTAATCTGATAGCATTAATAAATGTCATTTAGCCATACAAATTCCACTTTTACCAAGAATCAGCACATGAACAATCATTTGAACAATATAAGTGTAATCTAAATGTATCAACATACATACACACAAACACACACCAGTCGCTCCTAGCAATCAGTTTGAAAATGTGTAAATGGTAAACCATTGTGAGAACTATTCTCTTCTGTTGCCCTAGAAATGCTGAATGATGCTTTTTGAAAATTCCTACTTCAGCAGATTAAATGAAAAACCACCTAGTAAGGACTATCATAAAATAATGTGACCAAGAAAATCACAAAATTGTGAGTCCCCTGAGATAATAATGTGGAGCTGAAAAAAATGTTTCAGCTGGGTAAAGATGCATATTGTGGTGGCAGAATACAGTAGTAAAAAATGAAATGGAGGGATATCAAGACATCTGGAAAAGCAATTTCATCCATCTGGACCTCATCTGAAAATGTTAAGTTTTAGAGAAGAATCTCAGGAGGTTTCAGTTCTATAAATGTTTCAGTCAAAATGGAATTTCTAATAAAAAAAGAGACAAAGGATTAACTCATTTTCCTATGAACAAACAAAAATAAAGAAAAAGGAAGCAGATAAATACATCACAATCACTCAGCTCACTAGAACAAAACCAAAAAATGAAGGTAAAATGACCATTTATACAGAGTGCTGGAATAGCAAAATATTAAAAAATGATCAAATTTAGTGGTCATGATGATACAGGCAGAAATGGGGAGGAAAAACCTGCCTTATATGTACTTTTGCAATATGCCCATATTTTGGCATACATTTTTACTAACAGAACTTAGCAAAATAAAAGGATTCCATGCCTTCTCCATTAACTGTGATAGATTGTTTCCTATTTGAGCCTGGGGTTGAAGGTAAACTTAACAGATCAAAACAAAATATAGACCTAAGTATGTCAGCAGTGCTAAGAATTTGAGCATGAATGTCATGTAAGAGCAAACCCAAGCAAGTCGGTTATTAGAGGGCAACAAGTATTGTATCACTCTAAACTCTGCCTAGTAAATATGTGATTGGCTTACATTTTTTAGACTTGTGGTCATTTTGAAAAAAATTTAACTGTAAATTTTTTTTTTTTTTTTTGAGATGGAGTTTCACTCTTGTTGCCCAGGCTGGAGTGCAACGGCGGATCTCGGGCTCACTGCAACCTTCGCCTCCCGGGTTCAAGTGATTCTCCTGCCTCAGCCTCCCGAGTAGCTGGGATTACAGGCCCGGCCACCACACCCGGCTAATTTTGTATTTTTAGTAAAGACGGGGTTTCATCATGTTGGCCAGGCTAGTCTCGAACTCCTGACCTCAGGTGATCCACCCGCCTCGGCCTTCCAAAGTGTTGGAATTACAGGCGTGACCCACGGTGCCCGGCCTAATTGTAAATTATGAGGACCAAGCACTCCTTATTTTCTCTTTCCTCAGTTTAACTTATTTAAGGCATTACTGCAGACTAAGCCTAAAAGTAATTTGTTTTCAAATGATGCGACTTACTCTCTGGCCTAGATTTCAAAGATGTCAGTATAATGTGGATTGTATATAATTGTTTAAATTTTACAAATAACATACGCCTATTATAGAAATTTTGGAAAATACAGAAAAGTGCAAAGAAACAGGAAAAAAAAATCCTCCATCCGGTAAACAGAGTTACCATTATTCACTTTTTAGTTCCGCTCTATATTATACTTCTATAGTCGCTACACTACTCTAATATCCTGACTTAGTCACCTTTTACATCACGAGTATTTCCTTGGGTCATTAAATATCTGGCACTTTTAAAGTGTTTACGGGGTATCTTATTTTGTAGTAATGCTATATGTCCTGGTTTTTACAACAGTAAGAGAAAAAGCTACAGCCTATTACAAAACACTTCCTATATCAATGCGCAAAAGAGAAAGGTGGACATAGAAAAGGGGAAAAGTAACGTGAGAATCAGCAATAGAGAAAAAATAAGTGAGAATCGCTTAATTAGAGGCAAGATAATAGGGCTAAGTCACATTATTGATTCTTGACTTTAGGACAAAAGGGGTACATGTTACGCACCTGTGTTCCAAGTTTATACTTGCACCTTGAATAGCGATTTATTTAATTAAACTCACGGTTTTACAACCTAAGCAAATACTGCTAATTCTCCCCCGACTCAATCCCCCTTGAGGCCGCCTTTTAAATGCTCCGACTCCCTTCAGACTCCCTCCCTTCTTTTACCTCGAGGTAAAAAGAAAAACTTATCTGGCAATCCAGACCTGCAGTCGCCACTATAACCAGAGTAGCAGGCAGGTGTGTGCTAACTAAAGCCACGGCCAACAGAGCAAAGATACGCCTACAGCGCAGGCGCGGAATCCCCTAGCTCTAGGGCCGCGCATGCGCCAACGTAGCTTCGCGATCGAGTGGCTGAGTCCGTCACAGGACAGATGATCAGGGTGCGTCCGCCTTTTCCTTCCCCCTTCTATCCTCCTCCCCTTTCCCCTCCCCTTGTCCCTCCTTCTTCTCCCTCCTCCCTCTCTCCCTCCCTCTGGCGTCTCCAGCCGACTTACGCTTCCTGTCCGCGGCCTTTGGCGGAAGAGTGTCCCGCCTCTTCCGCTCTACAGCGGAGGCGGCTGTGGCGGTGGCCCTGGTGGCGGCGGCGGCGGCGGCGGCGGCAGCGGCGCTCGAGCGGTTCCTGTCAGGGTCAGCCGGCGGGCCCCCTGGGTGGTCCACCTGCAAGTGGCGGAGCGGTGCCCCGGGGATCGATGGCGATGAACTATAACGCGAAGGATGAAGTGGACGGTGGGCCCCCTTGTGCTCCGGGGGGCACCGCGAAGACTCGGAGACCGGATAACACGGCCTTCAAACAGCAACGGCTGCCAGCTTGGCAGCCCATCCTTACGGCTGGCACGGTGCTACCTATTTTCTTCATCATCGGCCTCATCTTCATTCCCATTGGCATTGGCATCTTTGTCACCTCCAACAACATCCGCGAGATCGAGGTGAGGGGAGGGAGCTGTGGTGGGAGTTGGCGTTGCTCGGGAGGACGGTCCTACGCGCCCGCCCCACTTTTTTCCCAGCGCCCTGAAGCCAGTTGACAGGCGGACCCCGCGCCGCCCCCCACCCCCTTCCCTCTGTTTTTTCTTTCTCTTTCTGCGGGTTTCCTGAATTTGCAGCTTTGTCCTAGCTTTGTCTTGCGATTTACGAAAGAGCAAATCGACGGGATGAACTGAGACGGAATGAATGTTTAATGCAGAAGATGGGTCAGGTGGAGAACGCTTCTTCAGTAGGCGGTTTGTGTGGTTCCATGGGGGATTAGCGGGGGTTGTTCACGGAGGTAAAAAGAGAAGTGGGGGCGGGGGGCAATTGTAGCTAGGTAGATGCAACCCTGAGTGAATTGACAGAGTCAAAAGTGTCATTACCTTTGTGGGCGTTATCCGAAGACACAGAGATGAACACCTTGGCCATTGTTGGGAAAAGAACCAGAGTCGTAGAGGTATTGACGATTCTAATGTAAAGAAGCTGTCGCACGTTATCAGGTCACGTATGAGGACTTACGACAAATGTGCATAGTACTTTTCATTTTGAGCTAATTCGATATTTTCAGTTGTAGGGCAAGATACATAGGAAAGATAACCTGAAACTTCAATTCTGGTTTTGCTTTTAGGCTACGTTTATTAATGGGCCCTACATTTGCTGGTCTTTTTTTTTTTTTTTTTTACAAAAAGAGCCAGTGACCACATTCAGGGAGTAAGTTGTCCACTGTCTACCAAACATTTTACTGATACTAACTTTGCTGAATATGTAAGACATGACAGGAAAACTTGGGGAAACATTTCTTTGTCAGAAGCACAGTATCTTTATCTGTAGGGGTGAAGATGGTTGATAGTACACTGTATTAATATATGCTGTATAGGTGTCCAGTATTAAGCATCTCTCATCTTTTCTTGCATATCTGAGAATGTTGTTGTTTTCTAAATCTATTTGAAAGGGCAGGAACTACTAAGAAGTTCTCTTGATTCCTTCTGTTCTATTTATACACACACACACACATTTTAATAAATATACTTACCTATGTGATTTAATGGGACTTTGAGAGTAATTTTATTTTTAACTACTGAAATAGGGATGGGGTTCCAGTTTAATTTGCAGTGTTATCTCTAAAAGCAAGATTGATGTGTTTTGTAATTCTACAGTGCTTACTTCAGTGTTGATGACAGTAATAAGAATAGTATCTATAGCATAACTAGTTTTAAAATTTTTTACTAAAAATTTATCCTCAATTTAATAACTAAAGAGTTACAGTATTTTTTTTCAGCATGTATTTTAGTTTGTTTTATCACCTTAATCTCCCTAATAATCCTGCAAATGTAGTACTTCTTGTTCTAACCATACTAGGATCACACATTATATTAGTATATGGGCAAAGTGGTGTCATGCAAGGAACATGGGCATTGGCTGGGGTCAGGCAGAGCTGGTTTTAAATTCTAGCTCAGCTACTAACCAGCTCAGTTTCTTGGAAAATTTCCTTAATCTCTCTGAGCTTCAGTTTCCTGCAAAATAGGTAGAATAATTCATATCTTCTAAGGTGTGAGAATTAGAAGCAATGTAAATAAGATGTCTGGCAGTAGGGATCTGTCTCCTGATCCTTAATCAGGAGATGAGAAAGAGAGAGTTCGAGATTTGACAGTAAACTAGTTAAGAGTATTATAAAAAATGAGACAGAAACTCAGGTGTCTTGATTCCCAGCTTTAAGCTTTCACCCTACACTAAGATCCTTACTGCAATGTTAATAAAGTAGAAGAAAATAATTTAACATCTGAAATTTGAATGATTTTATTTAAACTTCTTAAGATAATAAGATGAAAATAGCAATAATTTGGAATTGTATATAAGTTAGTATTTTCAGAGCTCAACTTCCATTAATATTTACCATAGTAGAAAAATAAATGTTTAACTTTTCTTAAAATCTTTGGGTTTTGGAGTAAAATAAGGTTCTTCACACTAAGTAGTAGACAAAATAGAAATTTTTCAAATAGCTCTCGTGTAATTCTGATTTCAAGTTGCCTGAAGAATCTGCTGCAGCTTAGCCTGGTTAAAAGGGCACTGAAGAGTCAGGGAATTAGGGTTGAAATCCCACCTCTGTCACTCTGTACTTTGTGATCTTAGGTACAATTTTGAGTCCAGTTTCTTTACTTGAAGAACCAAAAAATTCAGATTAAACTGCCTCTAAGAGGCTGTTCAACTCTAAAATTCTATGATTTCCAATTCAAATGTGATTTTTAAAAAACTGGATGTGTTTAAATTGTATTGCCTTTGGAGCAAGAGGAAATGAAAACTAATAATTGAGAATTTTTTACTGACAATGAACATACAGTTGTGCAGACAGAATCCACATATGTATTTTTAAAGTTTGGATGCTGGATATATAGAGAAATGCTTCTGAATTGTGTCTGGAGTTATTAGAAAAACCTACGGAGATTCCCCAAACACACATACTTGTTTCCTTCTTGTTCTTTACTCTGTTAGCCACTAGTTGTAATTGGGTAATGAGAAGTTCTTACCAACATTCACTTTCATACTGTAAGTTACTTACACTTTATTTTTTATTTGAGAAAATCTTCATTGCTATATTAGTTCAAATTACTAGGGCAAAGGAGACTTGTCAAATCCAAATGCTTTTGTAATGTAGTTTAAAGTGCCAAAATCAAAAATTCAAACTTTTTCAAGTATAAAATCACTGGATTTTTCTCATTCCTGCAGAAATATTACACTAAAAATTACTACTTTTGAAAAGTGTCTTGGATACCCCTGGAAAAAGATATTTTCACATTTTAATGCTTACATTTGGTAGCAGATTTCCTCTACTTGTTAGATTTATGTATCTTATTTAGTTGGTTTTTAGATTTTCAATAATCTAAATAAAATGAGGCTAATAGAAAATCATAATTCATCATTCATGAGAAAATATTTTAAATATTTAATATCTTCATTTATTATTAGGAGCAAGGAATGAGGATTTCCTTTAATTTGGCAGTTGTGAGTCAGGCACATCTTTCAAAGGCATTGATTTTCTAGTCTAGGGCCCTTGTTGGTGAGACTGAGATGCAGAGGTTACTTGAAAAATAGTGAGGTTATTCTTAACTTTTGTAAAAGTATTTATCAGTGTGAAGTTACATAGTTTTAAATTTATGGTTAAAGTCAGATTAGGTTGTTATTCAGATGAAATTTAAAAACTAAACATTTACTTCGAGTTAGTGTTGCCAAAAGCATTCAAGGTACATTTTCATGAAACCTTAGGGAATTAACTCCCCATTCCCCACGTTTAATAAACTCAACTTTCTTCTCCACCTTATTATTTTATTTATTGCCCTTGATTATTTAATCCTGATTATTTGCTGTTGTCCTAGTTTCTGATAAAAATTTTTATGTATGTTTTTACTCCTAAATTGAATTATTAGGTTATAAGATTTTTAAGGAGATTAAATTTCTCATCTGTATTTAGTAATGTTTGTTATACTTAGCCTTTAGCTAAGAGTCAGGGAAGAATACGTTTCTTTGTATAAATGATTGTTAAAGATTAGGCACTTTTATGTTAAAAAGTTTGAAGTTTTAATATTCAAGTTGATTTTAGTTACTTAGAAGCCAACTTTTGGAAATTAAGGTTTGTGGTGTTAGTGTTAACTTGTTTCTCAAGTAATGTTAGTACTAAGAGCAAGGAATGTGAAAGTAAATATGGCCAGCTGGAATATTTTACATGGCCCAGGAGCATTTTACAGATGAACATTTGTAATCGATTTGATGATAGGAGAGCACTAACTTTGAATCTCAATTATGAGAAATGTTTCCTCCAAAATTTCCATTTTTCGCATTAGTATTAGTAGACATATGTTACCAAAAAATTGTACATATTATTGATGCATTTTGAATTTTATCAATAAAAATTGTTGCAAATTTGTTTTCTCTCTTGTTGCATAAGAACCTACATACCTAATATCCTGGTCCATGCTTCTGGGTCCGCAAAGCCTGATGTATTTACTTTCTGGCCTCTTACGGAAAAAAATTGCCTGCCCCTGACTTGGAGTTTTAATAAATCATACCACCAAAGTTAGCATTTGCTACACAAATAGCTGTGTTTAATTTACGTGTTCTAGTCCTCAAAAATTGTTCAAGGTAGGTGTAATGATCCCTGGCAATTGCTTAGGTTCTGTCTTTGTACAGATTTAGTAGATACAAAATTTACCATTAATCTTGGCTTAGGAACATCATTCTTCATTTCTTTGTCACAGATAAAAATCAGGCAGCCTAAAGAAAGTTGCTTTTGAAAGTTTTATTTTAGTTACCTTTTGTGTTCATTAAGATCTCTCAAAAAGACTTCAGATAAATTTTTTAGTGTGGAATAATCAGTTCAAGGGGGAGTACTTAAAATACGATTTTTAACTTAATTTGACTAATACTTAAAATGATGTACCTTATTACTCAGCATTTTGTTGAATGACCTTTTTAGGTCTTATATTGATTTCTTTTTCCACAAATTTACATTCAAAATGGAAGTTTTCCAGTCCTTTTCCTAGATAGTGTGAAAAATGCACATCCTTCAAATTCTTCCTTTCCCACTGCATTAAATTCTGAGTCTGTTTCTTAGGAATAGGATGTATTTTTAGAATTACCAAGAAGAAATGCCAGTTTGATTTGGGTGAACAATTACAGTGATAGCAAAACAAAGCTGAGAAATGTGATATCTCCTATCCGCTCATCTACATCTGTTCTATTTTGCCTCTGGTTCTTTGTCTTGGATTTTAGCTAATGGGCAAGTCTCCAGATTATCATTGTATTTTGCACTGTGCCTTGTATGCTCTTGACATTAGTAAGCATTACTTTTTCAAAATGAGGGAACTGTAGCCCCTCTTCCACTTGGTGGCCTCTTTTGTTTCTAAAGATAGGAACTATGTGCTTTAGTGTGAACTTTATTTTTTGAATAAAGTTGTTACAACTCATGGTAACAACTTTTTTCAAAAAATAAAGGATTGTTAGGCCCAGAAGATTTTGTTAGGGTTTGGACATTATGTCTGGTTACCCTTGAATTTTAGCTGATAAAGGGTGTTGTGGTTTTATTTGATGGTGAAAACTCATAAGCTGAGTGAAATTTACAAAGGATTTTAATCAACACTGGACATTTTCTTCATACATTTTCTTCAAAGTGCGTGTCTGGGAATAGTAGGAGATAGGGAGAGTTTGGGAACAGGACTTCCCTCCCCCACCGCCATCTTTTTGGAGGAGAGGGCCTTCTTAAGGAGCTTGGCATCTTTTGGGGAAGATGAGACAGAATAACAAGAAAACTACGCGTTGCTAGGTGAATGGTACAGTCAGAATATCCTTTGGTAGTTCAGAGGAGGATGCAATCACATCTATTTCTAATGACCATGGAGAGCTGTGTGGGAAGTGAGCTTTGAGCTGGTACTTGATAAATACCACTTCTTTAGGTGAGGTTCAGATGCATTCCAAGAAAGGTGATTAATATGAACAATGATCTAGTGGCAGGAAATCAAAAAGTGTATAGATAAAATAGGAGTAAGGGCAAATTAGCTGGTGCTAGATTGTGGATAGTCTTGAGTATTTGATAACGAATATATTAAACCGGGGAAGTGACATGATTGCTACACTATCAGGAGTGGGTTCAGCAATGAGTAATTTACGATTTTCATTCTCATGTAAAATGCCTTAGGAACATAGTATGAGGCAGCCGTGTAGGTTCGGTTTTACTGAGTCTTCACTTGATGGAATCATTTACTACCCAGCCATTCTTAGGAATTGGCTCTCATGTTCACAGTTTGGCATGGAGGCTAGGGTTCTAATTGCCTTTTCACGGAAGCATTATGGAAGAAGGGGTGAACAAAGGGATAAAAGCCTTTTAAAGAAGGTTCTTGAAAACTGCCATGTACCACCTCCACTTAGTAATAAGGCCACACAAGCTACAAGGGAGGCTGGAAAATGTTTTCATGCGGATAACAAGGTTCTCAGTAAGTGAGAGTTTTGTGGTGTGGAAGAAGGATAGCATAGAAATTGGGGTGAGGGGTTGTTGTTAGCAGTCTCTGCAACACAGGGTTAGAGGAAGATTTATCTGGTGGTGAAATGGTATGTCATCAGGATGAGAGCTCAAGCTCATATAGATGTGAGAGTAGTTTAGACGCTGGAATTAATGTTTGCATTTTTATATTGATTATAATAATATTGAATCAAACTTGATTTCATAGTAAAAGGCATTAATGTGTTTTTTTATGTGAAAAGTGAGTTAGGCATGTGGCTTTGCTGATACTTAAAAAAAAAGTTACAGGAATATTGAATATCATCTTCCTTTTGTTTTCTTCAACCTCTTTTTTCCATCTCTGTTCAGCATACAAATGTGTTTTGGTTTCTCCTTAAAAAACAAAAATATCCTATCTTATTTTTTTAATTTTTAATTTTTATTTTATTTTTCTTTTTTAGAGACGAGGTCTTACTGTGTTGCCCAGGCTTCATTGCAGTGGTACAGTCATAGCACACTGCAACCTCGAACTGCTAGGCTTAAGCAGCCCTTCCACCTCAGCCTCTTGAGTAACTAGGACTATAGGCTCATGCCACCAGGACTGGCCAATTTTTAAACTTTTGGTAGAGATGGGGGTCTCGCTTGGTTGCCCAGGCTGGTGTTGACCTCCTGGCCTCAAGCAGTCCTCTTGCCATGTCCTCCCAGAGTTTTGGGATTACAGGCATTGCTAGCCATTGCACCCGGCTTTCTTTTAAAAAAAATAGGAGATGGGGTCTTGCTTTCGCCCAGGCTGGAGTGCAGTGGCATATTCATAGCTCACTGTAGCCTCAGACTCCTGTACTCAAGTGATCTTCTTGCCTTGGCCTCCTGGGTAGCTGGGATTACAGGCTCAAGCCACTGTTTCTGGCTTATCTTAATTGTATTTCATAATAAACTATTATTAATGACTAACTTTTTTTGAGAGTTTGCTAAGAGTTTTTACATACATCATATTGGTTGATATAGTGACACTTAGCAAGGGTAACATTATTCTCTCCGTGTTTTTTTTTTTTTTTTGGATAAGGACATTGAATCTGAGATTAAGTCTTCTGTTTAGTCACACAGGTGGGATTCATACTTTAGCCATCTGACCTCTTGTTAATTTCCTGTATTCTCTTTCCACACAATCTGTTTAAAAAGAAGGGTCTGTGCTTATTGATAATGTCCATTCCCATCTCCCTTCAACTCCTTAATTTGCTGCATTTGAAGTATGTTAAATGGTAAAAAGTCCTATGAAGAAAAATGAAGGAAGGGTTGATGGTTTATAATTTTAAATAGGGAAGCCAGGGGAGGCTTCAGTAAAATGACATTTGAATAAAGAACCAAAAGAGGGAAGAGAGTGAACCATATTGATATGTGAGGGAAGAATGTTCCAAGCAGAAGAAATAGTAAGAGCATAGGTCCTGAGGAATGTGCTTAGTTAGGTGTTTGAGGAACGACAAAGAGGCCAGTATGGCTGAAGTAGAGTGGGGAGAATAGTAGAAGATGAGGGTATTGGGAAGTATTGGGGGGAATATCACATGAACCACTATAAGAACTTTTTCTTCTCTGCTCAGTTTAGTGGGAAGACATTGAAAAGTTTTGCACAGGTAGGTGATATTATTTCACTTATGGTTAAAAAGAGTCACTCTGGCCTTGATGTGGAGAATACTGCCTGGCGAATAAGAGTAAAGTAGGGTATTTCTGATAGGAAAAAACCAAAGCATATTTCCTAGTGTCACACACCATTCAACACATCTGATACCGTGTGTGTGGAGATTTTTCCCTACACACCATCCAGTTCTGACACCAGATTCTCCACCACACACTGTCATGCGCGTCCATGTGAAGAGACCACCAAACAGGCTTTGTGTGAGCAGTAAAGCTTTTTAATCACCTGGGTGCAGGCGGGCTGAGTCCGAAAGAGTCAGTGAAGGGAGATAAGGGTGGGGCCGTTTTATAGGATTTGGGTAGGTAAAGGAAAATTCCAGTCAAAGGGGTTGTTCTCTGGCAGGCAGGAGTGGGAGTCACAAGGTGCTCAGTGGGGGAGCATTTTGAGCCAGGATGAGCCAGGAAAAGGACTTTCACAAGGTAATGTCATCACTTAAGGCAAGGACTGGCCATTTTCACTTCTTTTGTGGTGGAATGTCATCAGTTAAGGCGGGGCAGGGCATTTTCACTTTTTTGTGATTCTTCAGTTACTTCAGACCATCTGGGCATATACATGCAAGTCACAGGAGATGCGATGGCTTGGCTTGGGCTCAGAGGCCTGACACACACCAACTGGGTGTCCTATAATTTCATTAAATTCTGGCACTATCTACTAGGAGATAGTATCAGATCCCACAGGGTAAGGGCTCAGTCCCACAAGACTGCCCTTCACTTCAGATGCCAGTTGCAAGTCCCAGGCTGCAACCTGTACTTCTGGACAAATTGCTATAAACTGGTGTTCCCATGACCCCCTCCTTGAGTTTGCTTTATTTGCTAGAGCGGCTCATAGAACTCAGGTAAACACTTTACTTACGTTTACCCATTTATTATAAAGGATATTACACAAGATACAGAGTAAAAACCAGGTGGAAGAGATGTAAAGGGAGATGTTTGGAGAAGGGGGTCAGAGCTTCCGTGTGCTCACTTGTGTGCCACACTTCAGGCACCTGCATGTGTTCAACTATCTGGAAGCTCTCTGAACCCTGTCTTTTTGAGTTTTCATGAAGGCTTTATTATGTATGCATGATTGATTCAATCATTGACCACTGGTGATCAACTCAAGTCTTCAGTCACTCTGCCCCCAGGGACTCAACCTTCAGTCCCTTTCTCCTTCCCACAAGTTCTATTCATGCCTTGGTCTTTCTAGTGACCAGCTTCCATCCTGAAGCTGTTTACGGGGCCCCAACCACCAACTGTCTCATTAGCATATGAAAGACACTGTTATCACTCAGAGACTGTAAGAGTTTTTTTTAGGAGCTCTGTACCAGGAAACTGGGAGCAAAGATTAAATATGTATTTCTTACTGTAAATCACAATATCACACAGGAAAACCAGTGAAGAGGCTGTTGGAAGTAATTCAAGCAGGAGATGATGATGGTCACAGTAGAACGGTTGCAGTGACAAGCAGTTAGATTTAGAATATATTTATAAAAGTAGAGCTAGTAAAATTTTCTTATGCAATTGATATATGGGGTGTAAGAGAAAGTAAAGAATCAAAGATGACCAAGATATTTTGGTTTGTAACTGAAGGGATCGAGTTGTCACTAGACTGCAGGAAAATGAGGTTTTAAGTAGGAGGATGTGGTGGGGGAAGTAGAATAAACAGTTCAATATTTGACTTGTTAGGATGAGATGCCATTAGACATCCAAGTTGGGAATAATGAGTAGGCAAACAAATATATGAATTTAGAGTTCAAGGGGAATGTTGAGACTAGAGTTACACATTTTGAGGGCTAATCAGCATAGATGATGTATAAAGGCCTAGTTAGCATAGATGATGTATAAAGGCCTAAGATAGGATGAAATCGTAAGAGTGATTTATAGGTCAAAGAAAAATGAGAAGATCCCTGAGTCACTCCAGTGTTTAGAGGTTGGGGAGATAAGGAGGAACTAGCAAAGGAGACTGAAAAGGAGCAGCCAGTGAGGTAGGACAAAAACATGGACACTGGTATCCTGGAATCAAAGGAAGAGCATGTGAACAACATGCCAAATGTTGTTGCTCATGGTTCACAGAAGAGCAGGACTGAGAACTGACTTTTGATTTAGTGACGTGAAAAGCAGTGGTGAACCTTACAGAGAGTGGCATCACCATCCACAGGGTTTTTCATGCCAGAAACCCTGGAAATCAACCTAAGGGTATTTGCCCTCATCCCATCTCTAGGCACTAAGTTCTGTAGATTCTGCCTTCTCTTTCTTTTGTGAAATCTGTCTTTTCTGTTCCTGCTGCCACTTTATTAGTTTAAGTTCTCAACATTTCTCACCTGGATTATTGCAGTGGCATTCTGTCTGGCATTTTCTTTAATCTCTCAGCACATTGCTGCCACAGTGATTCTTTTTAAGAGACTAGTCTTAATGTTTCCTTTTTTTTATTTAAAATTTCTCCTATGGCTCTTTCTGTCTAGCATTCAGGATACTGTTCAAACCCCTTTACATAGAGTGTAATTTTCTTCACGATAGACTACTTTCTTTTTTTCTAGTCTCATCTCCTACCACTCCCCTACTTTATGCTCTAGTCATGGCAAACTGCTATAGTTTCTGGAATGTGGCATGCTAATAGTTTATCTGAAATGACCTTCCTTTTCTTATTCTATCACATTTTTAAATGTAGTTCCTATTAACATGGAAAGTCTTCCTTGATTCTCCTTTCTCCACCTGGTATATATGCTTCTCTCAGTTTCCAGAAGTACTAGCTTACAGCCTGCCTTAAAATTGTTATCCTGTAATTATTCATAAATGTGACTTTCTGTCCCATTTGTAAATTCTTTTGTAGCATGAACAATGTATTTTTCCATTTTGTATTCTCATCCTGTAGACAGTGCCTAGCACCTAATAGGGACTCAGCTTTGAATGAGTGATGGAAACTCAGTACCATCAAAACATCTTGACACAGTTTGTTGAGAGTTTTTTGGTCATCTGAATGGTATTACGGGTCTGAAGGAGTTCTCGAAATTACCCAAGGAAAATATTATATACTATAAGTCAAACTTCTGTAACTGTGATATCCATCCATATCTAAAAGCAAAACAAATTTGCCTATTGAAGAGTAATCCAGGGAATGCTGAAAATTTAACAAACGGGTTAATTGGCAAATGTTGCAGCAAAGAGAGACAAATATCGAAACTATATCATGTTCCAAGCACCCAGTCAGGGATGTAGTCTTTCTTTGTACTGTCTCCCTGTAGAAAACATCTGCTCAGCAGCTCTCATGGAGAAATTTGCTGACTACTAGACTAGGTTGTTTTTCCATACCACCTGTACTTTTTTCTTTTTTTTTTTAATCAAAATATCTGTTCTACTTTAATATTGTTTTCTGTGTTAGATACTGAACTCCAGGAGGTCAGGTGCTAGGCTGAATCATCATTGCTGGGACCATAGAGGTACTCATAAATGTTAGGTGAATGAATGATTACATCATGATGGGCAGTCAGAAAGAAATTAAGGTCCCACTTCCTTTCTGTTTATATGCAAATATTTGGTTATGTTATTCTCAAAACTCTTCAGTTCCTTATTTCCTGCTGGACATTTTAACACGCAGGGTTACTTAGCTTTCTGAGGCTTTATTGTCAGCAGCAGTAACCAGCTCTGGCTAGCTTAGACAGGAAAACAAGTATTAAAGGAGGATTGGGTAACTCACACACAAAATGCATGGGACATATAGAGAATCAGGTTTGGAGACAAGTGGGAAGTAAGGGAGTTTTGAAAGTATAAACAGTCTGATCCAGATGCCACAGCTGCTGTTGAATTTTTCTTGCTGGACTACTGCTGTGACTGCTCATTTAATCACACCCACTCTTTGTTTCCCAGGATTCACTGCTTTATGTGGGAGTATCTGATTGCTGAGTGTAGCTCTTGTACCTTTACCCTGGCTACCATGGGTTTATGGAGAGGAAGAACCCATCTCTGCCTTTGGTTTCTGAAGTGGGAGGTGGAACCCTGCATCCTTCCAAAACTCACAGTGGACAATTCCACAAAACTTGGAAACAATTCCAATGATTGCCAGGGTAATTGTATTTTTAAAATGAGATGATTTGTGTTAGAAATAGATAATCGGTGCCATGAAGAGAAGTCAGCACAGCGACAGAGGACCTCTCAGCAATTCAGTCTTTACTTTCTGCAGAAAGGGTGCTACTGACAGATGGAACAGTGGCGAGAGCACACTTGAACAAGGGAAAAGCAACATATTTATCCCTTACGCATTTGGGTCGTCCTCACTGCTGTGTCCTGCATCCATTGACTGGAGCTGGACCTCACAGTCTTAAACTGATACCCGATTTGCTAACAACCTAAAACTTTCCTAACTTTCCTAAGTAGGTAAGTGCAAGGGAGAACAAAGAAGGAGAGGAAGTTGCTTATGAAAGGTTTAATGAAGCAATAACAAATCCAAATAAGGAAGGGGCATAAGCTATGAGCTAGGACTTGCCTGGGCCTGTCCAATCATGCCTGAGTAAGCCAAAGCAACTAACTGGGCTAAAGTGTAAGAACTAATAGTTGATAGGAGGCTTTAGAGTAAGAAGCTATTATTTTTAGTGTCTATTATTTTGTTTTTAAACCAAGACAAGCTTTGAAGAGGAACTTTTCTACTTTCTGCATATGTATTAAGTCCTTAAAATGCCTGGCACTTAGTATACATTCAATAAGCAGTAGTCAGTGAAATACAGTATATAGTTTTGGGTCCAGTTTACATTCTTAGCCGCCTCATTTCCTTCCAACATGAAAATGCTATAAATCCAAAATGTTTTGCTATTGTCCTTAAATATACCTTGTGCTTTCCACCTCTGTCTTCTCCATATGCCACCTCTTTCTCTCTTTTCCGTCTTTCTTTTATGGCTCTGTTCAAATCTTTGCTGATTCTCAGTAAGAAAGAAGTACTGGTCCATCTATTTATTATTTCTCTATGCCATCCACTTTGGCACTTAGCATTTTATGATAGTTTTCTTGGTATTTATGTTATCTTTGATAAAGTAGTCTGCTAGGGGGCAAAGGGGACTGATTATTTCTGGGGGAAAAACAGTTTAGTAGAAGGAACGTGAAGCTTGGAGTCAGAAATCCTTGGTTCCAGCTTAGCAGTAGCTATTACTACGTATGTGACCTTGGACAAGTTTCTGAATGTGTTCTTTTTATATAAAATGGAGATAATGCTATAGGATTTTGGTGAGGGTCAGATGAAATATGTATGAGAAGGAAAAGGCTGTGTAAACTGTACACCGTATGATTGCTTTTGTATGTATCTTGTACCTAATGTCATGCCTTACATATAGGCTTAATATATTAATGATAATGATTTTTTTAAATAGTCGTATCAGATTTTCATGGCATCAAAAGACATGTAATTTTTTTTTTGAGACGAAGTCTTGCTCTATCGCCCAGACTGGAGTGCAGTGGTGTGATCTCGGCTTACTGCAAACTCCGCCTCCTGGGTTCACGCCATTCTCCTGCCTCAGCCTCCCGAGTAGGTGGGACTGCAGGCACCCGCCACCATGCTCGGCTAATTTTTTTTTTTTTTTTTTTTTTTTTGGGGAGAGGGAGTCTCGCACTGTCGCCCAGGCTGGAGGGCAGTGGCCGGATCTCAGCTCACTGCAAGCTCTGCCTCCCAGGTTTACGCCATTCTCCTGTCTCAGCCTCCCTATAGCTGGGACTACAGGCGCCCGCCACCTCGCCCGGCTATTTTTTTTGTATTTTTTAGTAGAGACGGGGTTTCACTGTGTTAGCCAGGATGGTCTCGATCTCCTGACCTCGTGATCCGCCCGTCTCGGCCTCCCAAAGTGCTGGGATTACAGGCTTGAGCCACCGCGCCCGGCCTAATTTTTTTTTTGTATTTTTAGTAAAGACAGTTTTACCATGTTCGCCAGGATGGTCTCGATCTCCTGACCTCATGATCCGCCTGCCTTGGCCTCTCAAAAGTGCTGGGATTACAGGCGTGAGTCACCGCGCCCGGCAAGACATGTACTTGTAGATACATTTACAAAATTGTAATCAGATTGTGATGAAAATGTTATAGCTATCTTTTATTTTGTTCATGTATAATTTAATATTCAGTAATTGCTCTTGGTTCCAATAAAATGTTAAATTGTTATATTTTATACTGTAGCATAATTTATTAGATTTCAAATTCCATCAGATTATTTTTGTTCAGTTAAATAAAGAATATGATTTCTCTTGCAGATTTTGCCCCTAGAAACTAATTCTAGAGAGAGTGATTTGAGACGGTTCTGTTCAAAAGCGTACAATATGGGAATAAGTCCAGCTGGCAACTTTTTTTTTTAATGCTTAGATTAATCTTAAGAGGGAGAAAATGTACAGAGATTTTAAAATATAGTTTGTTTTTCTGAATGGTCTTTTCTTTCCTCTCTCCAACATCATAAAACTTGGTATTTAAATGGAATATTGTGCATGAAAAGGCTCCAGGTGCAAAGTTGTGGCCCAATAGGTCTAGTGAAAGATTACATAGGCTTTGCTTCTCTTCATTTAGGAGGCCTGTGTTTTTAGTTTGTTTTAGTTATATGACTAGCTCTTAGAGTTTTCAGTGAAAGAAAATTTTCTCTAAACAATTTCATCAGTAAACAAATAAGCTTTGATAGAAACCGTTTCTATAGGAGGTTATACTGGAATTTGACAAAACCAAGTTTTGTTAAGCAAATGTATGATTTTTTAAATGCAGCTAAATGTTACACCTTACCAAGGAGGACTACAGTGTCTTAATCAGCTGGGTGATACCTTCCAATGGGTGGGTTAAACAACCAACGTTTATATCTTGTAGGTCTGGAGGCTAGGAAGTCCAAGGTCAAGGTACTGGTAGATTCAGCTCCTAGTGAGGTCTCTTTACAGGGTGTAGATGGCTGCCTTCTTTCTTTGTCCTCAGATAATAGAGATTGAGAGAGCTGTGGACTTTTTCCCCCCGTCTTATAAGGACACTAATCCCATCATAGGAGCTCCACCCTCATGACCTCACCTAAATCTGATTACCTCCCAAAGGTCCCTTCTCCAAATACCATCATACTGGGGGTTAGAGCTTCAACATAGGACATTTAGGGGGACACAAACATTAAGTTCATAACATTCAGGTGGCAAGTGAGCATATAAAAATGCTCAACATCATATGTCAATAGGGAATTACAAATTGCAACAACAATGACATATTACCACATACCTAGTAGGATGGTGAAAATCCAAAACCGACACCACCAAATGCTAAGGGAGAATGTGGAGCAACAGGAATTACGATGGAATGCAAAATGGTACAGCTCCTTTGGAAGTCAGTTTGGCAGTTTCTTATAAAAGTAAACATACTCGGCTGGGCGCAGTGGCTCATGCCTGTAATCCCAGCACTTTGGGAGGCCAAGGCGGGCGGATCATGAGGTCAAGAGATAGACACCATCCTAGCCAGCATGGTGAAACCCTGCCTCTACTAAAAAATACAAAAATTAGCTGGGTGTGGTGGTGCACTCCTGTAGTTTGGCTACTCGGGAGGCTGAGGCAGGAGAATCGCTTGAACCCAGGAGGCAGAGGTTGCAGTGAGCCGAGATTGCGCCACTGCACTCTGCCTGGCGACAGAGCGAGACTCTGTCTCAAAAAAAAAAAAAAAAAAGTAAGCATACTCTTACTGTATGACCCAGCAATTGCATACCTTGTATTTACCCAAGTGGGTTGAAAACTTAGGCCCACACAAAAACTTGCACATGGATGTTTAACAGCTTTATTCATAATTTCAATAACTTGGAAGCAACCAAGATGTCCTTCAGTAGGTGAACAAATCAATAAACTGTGGCACATCCAGACAGTGGATATTATTTATTGCTAAAAATAAATGAACTATGAACCCATGAAAAGACATATAAAATCTTAAATGAGTATAAGTGAAAGAAACCAATCTGAAAAGGGTACATAAGGTATGATTTCATATTCTGGAAAATACAAAGCTATGGAGACAGTAAAAAGATGAGTCCTTTCCAGGGGTTAGCAGAGAGAGGGATCAATCAAGTACAGAGGTTTTTTAGGGCAGAGAGACTATTCCATATGATAACATAATGGTGGATACACATTATACGTTTGTCAAAACCCATAGAATATACACCAAGTGTGAACCCTAATGTGAACGGTGGGCTTTGGGTGATGGTAATGTGTCAATGTAGGTTCGTCGATTGTAGCGAATGTACCACTGTGATGTGAGATGTTGATAGTGGGGGAAGTTGTGTGTGTGTCAGAGGCAGAGGGTATATGGGAACTCTGTACTTTGTTCAGTTTTGCTGTGAACCTTAAACTATAAAAAATAGTCTATTTTTATGACAGGAAAAAAAAAGCTTTCAATTTAGCTATCAGGCCAGATCTTCTGACATCAACCAGTATACTGCAGTTCAATTCTGGAACTAACCACCCTGAATTAGTGTCAGACTCCACAAGTTTCAAGAGCATGGTCCCCAACAAGACTGCCCCCGCTTCAGACACCAGCTGCAAGTCAAGTTCTCCGGCCACTCATACTTGTCAACTGGCTACAAATCCAGGGGGTTCCCAAGACCCTTCTCACTACCTCGCCATAAGATTTCCCTGAATTCAGAAGCCATTTGCAAGTTCAGGGATCTCCAGGTCACCCATATTTCTGACCAACTGTCTATATATTCAGAGGGGATCCTAGAAGACACATATAGCAAGATCTCGAAGAGTCCTGAATGCAGAGCTTTTATTCCCTCTCCCTGTATACTTAGAACGTAGTTCCCTCCCGGCACATTAGTGGATTCACCAACCAGAAAACTGTTCTTCACTTCAGTGTCTAGAGTTTCTATTGGACTTCATGATGAAGACTTGATTGATTGAACACTAATTGATTGAACTAAATTTTTAGCTCCACTTTCCTCCTAAGAGGTTGGACTGGGCCAAAGGCCCCTAATCACACAATTAGTCTTTCTGGTGACTAGCTGCTATCCTGAGCCATCTTGTTAACATAAACCCTGGTGTGAATCAAGGGGCTTAAGAATAACAAAGATACTTTTATCACCTGGGAAATTCCAAGCATAAAGCTCCTTGCCGCGAACCCAAAACAAAGACAAATTCAGCACCAGGTGTTGAAAAAACAGTAGCTCTTGATAACCTAATTTTTTTCAAAAGTATGTCATGGAAAGCTGGACTGAAAAGTATTTAAGATTGTAAGATTTAAGAGGATCTCTGTTAATCTAGTATTTTAATAGTTAGATGTTTTAGCTATGTAAATCTTTATCATGCAGTTTTGAATTTTGTATATATGATTTTATGCATAAATATATTTCTTTGATAAAAAGAAGAGAGGACTTTACTTGGAAAGATCAGCCAGTAGTACAACAGAGGACCCTTTCCAGTTTTTACCACTTTACACTGTCAAACAGATGACCTTAAAAACAGTTTTTGTCTGGGCTCTAGTTCATTTCATTGGACTTAATTTTCCTTTTAATAGCAATTTATTTCAGAGTGTTTTAGGTATCCACTTTCTCTAAGGAAGTGCTTAGTTATATTTTTCTCTTGCAGATTGATTATACCGGAACAGAGCCTTCCAGTCCCTGCAATAAATGTTTATCTCCGGATGTGACACCTTGCATTTGTACCGTTAACTTCACACTAGAAAAGTCATTTGAGGTCTGTGTTTCCAAGTAATGTGCTAGAAAAGCCATGCTTTAAAAAATACTGATATTGTACTAAATGTCTTTTACTAGGTATTTTCCTTTTATAGAGGAGTCACTTTAATTTACTGGAATTTATAGGCTTTTGAGGAAGATCGTTTTATGTGTTTGGCTGTTGGATTTTGCTGTCTGGTAATTAAATACATTTATTTGAATGGTTTATTTTAGTTCTTTGTAGACAAAATTTAAGACATTGTATTTTATCCTTTCACTAGATAATTTTATGACTGTACAAATCAATTTTTTATAAAGGTATATATACTTGTATTTTTAAAATTATTGCTCAAATTATTTTGCATACTTACAATACTAAAGCAAGCTTTACTTTAGAAAATAATAATTCTCCCATCACTTAATTGAATTATTTTTAAGACATATGAAGCATTGTAAAAAATGCAAACACTTATTAAAACCTTACTGATCATTTATGTTTTTTATAAGTAGTTAGAAATTCATCTGTTTGCATTTACACTGCCATTCTGAGCACATGCTAACGGACATAAAGATTCAGATAGGCATGTAAAGACCACTTTGTATTCTCCTGTGCCTGAAAATTGAGCTTAAAATAATTATTCTTAAGGGAGCAAAACTGCATTAATACAAGCCAACTTTTTAGATTTTCTGCACTTAAGATTTTCTAAAGGTAGTGATGACTTTAATAGTCCCTAATAGTTGGTTGCCATCTAGTGGTTATAGATGCTCTTGCACTGAGATAAAGGACAGGATAGTGCTGTCTTTGAATAAAACATGAAAACAAATTTTGTAGAAGACAAATGTAATTATTTAACTTTGTTTCAGCAAAAACAAAATATACATTTAAAGCATCTTTATAAGTCCATGATTTTTCAATGTGATGGGCAGGCAATAAAGATGCAATAAGTTCTGCTTTTGTCAGAACAGGCACAATTGAAGAAATGAGAGACTAGTAGTGATACAGAAGCTCCATTATTTTTCTCTCCCATTCCAAAAATACTTCCGAACTTGTTGTTTGCAAAGGCAGTCAACCTCAGATTCATTCTCTTGTGGATTCTGTGTTTCTTCACAAGCTCAAACTTTGAATTGGACTAAACTCTTTTCAGGGAACTTCAAGTAGGTTATTTTGTCTCAGTGTTTATTCAAAGAATCTCTCAGTTTGCAAATTGAATTTACTGTACCGAATCTTGAGGTAATACTTCCTTTTAAAAAAGAATATTCATTGTCTCAATTTCTGTGATGCAATTTTGATATTCCCCCTCTTCCACAAGAAAGTTTCCATGTAAACATTTTCTTTATATAGAATGGGAAAATTTGCATGGTTTGACATTTGAAAGTCAAGCATTAAATAATTGATAGTGTATATGAAAATAGCAAATCAAATGATGTATGCTTATAATGTTACTGAATTACTTTTAATTAAGGATAAGAATATAGAAAATACAAGTAGCATCCAGAAATGAGAAAATAGCTTAATGTTTGCTACTTATAAAAATAATCATTTAAATGGCTTCTTAACATCTTCTAAATAATTGTAATGTTTATAGGTTACCCTTCTTTCCCAGGTTATTTCAAAGTTTGCTCTATTAAATATATTAAAGTACTTTTCTTGATTATTATAAAGTGGCTTATTATCATAGAGACTCTACTAATTAGTAGTTTATTAACTCATATAGTATACTCTTGAGGAATTTATTACATCCCAGTTGAAGTTCAGAATTCACTTGGACAAGAAAAAAATGAATGTTTCAGCTGGACCTGGTGCTACAAACCTGTGGTGCATACCTCCCAGCATCTAGGGACAGAGGTGGGAGAATAGCTTGGGCCCAGGAATTAAGGGCCAGCCTGGGCAACATAGCAAGTCTGTAGTCTCTGGGATTAAAAAAAAGAAACAAGTTTGACCATTATCCCTGTGAAACGTTGATGCTAACTGGGTGAAGACCAGTTTGAATTAGAGAAAATTTTAAATTGAAAGTAGCTCAGAGTAGGCTAATAGATTCCTTGAAGATTCTTTTTTAATGTAAATAGTACTTCTTTGATGTCTTTAAGTATAGTTTTAAAGTTTACTTGTGGAATTTTGTAACGTACTTTCTTTAACCTTATTTACAGTTGTGCCATTTTAGATTGCTAAGTACTGGTGGAATTTACCCCACTACCTATTACAAATTGTAACCTAGTAAAGTCCAAATTACGTAGCTTTTATGTACACATGAAATAAGTTTATACAGAATAGTTTTTGTACGAAAATTTTTCCCTCTCTGTTTCTCTAGGGCAATGTGTTTATGTATTATGGACTGTCTAATTTCTATCAAAACCATCGTCGTTACGTGAAATCTCGAGATGATAGTCAACTAAATGGAGATTCTAGTGCTTTGCTTGTAAGTAAAATGATAAATATGAAAATATGATATCTGTAAAATAAGAATATGTGGTAACTGTTCAGTTAGAATTGTTAGGATGAAATTAAAGTGTTGTCATTTATAGTTTGTATAGTGAGGATTTTTTTTTTTCCCCCTGAGATGGAGTTTCACTTTGTCGCCCAGGCTGGAGTACAGTGGCACAGTATCGGCTAACTGCAACCTCTACCTCCCAGGTTCAAGCAATTCTGCCTTAGCCTCCCGAGTAGCTGGAATTACAGGCGCATATCACCATGCCCAGCTAATTTTTGTATTTTTAGTAGAGAGAGGGTTTTAACATGTTGGCCAGGCTGGTCTTGAACTCCTGACCTCATGATCCGCCCACCTCGGCCTCCCACAGTGCTGGGATTACAGGCATGAGCCACTGTGCCTGGCCTGTATCATAAAGATTTTTAGTTAAAATATTTTTTCCTGAAATTTGCACAAATGCATTGACGCCCAGACTGGTTTGGAAATCTGTGTGGACTAGGGGATCTTAGTTTGTTTACTGTGGTTCAGTTTTTTAGTTTTCCATAGTAGTGGCTAGTGCCTAAGTATTTTTTCTTTTTTTTTTTTTTAAACAGAGTCTCACTCTGTCGCCCAGACTGGAGTGCAGTGGCCTGACCTCGGCTCACTGCAACCTCCACCTCCTGAGTTCAAGTGATTCTCCTGCCTCAGCCTCCCGAGTATCTGGGATTACAGGTGTGCACCACCAAGCCCGGCTAATTTTTGTATTTTTAGTAGGGACGGGGTTTCACCATGCTGACCAGGCTGTTCTCAAACTCTGGACCTCAGGTGATCCGCCCGCCTCGGCCTTCCAAAGTGCTGGGATTACATGGGTGAGCCATCGCCCGGCCCTAAGTATTTTATGTTACTGTTGCCAATGCAACAAACATTCAGAGGCCCTGAGCAATTTAGGATTTCTTAGAATTGACGAATCTCTTAGAATACAATTTAGGACTATGTTGTGAGCAGCAGGGGCCTCCTAAACATAAACTGTAACTGCTCTAGGTTGCCCTGATTGGTTTTATTGCTGATCATCAGTTCCTGATGTGTGGGATTTTAAGCAATACAAGTCTACTTAAAGATTCCTTGGTATACCCAGGGTTCTGGTTAGGCCTATGATAGTCTGAATCTATGTGGGGTTTATTCCATAGGATCCAATCTTTAGCACTCAAATCCAGAGAAGATGATGTACTGTGAGATACACCAAGTTTCTAGACCTTTCTGAATGTGTTTTTTTGGGAGTATAGATTGTGTGTGTTCCAAAACCCCAGAAATGGTGGCTGGTTTACAATTATTTTATTTACATATGTGCTCTGTTCATTGAGCGTAAAGAAAACTGAAACTGATTCTTATAAACTGCAAGCAAAGATTTCAGGCCAGACCAGGAATTGATCAATTTTTTCTGTAAAGGGCCAGATATTATGTGTAAGGCCCTTTACAATCTGGCATCAGCCTCATTATCTTATATACTATCTTTAATACATTAAACAAGGCCTGGCTGCCCTGGGCCTTGTTTGCTGCTCCATAACCATGCATTGTGACACAAGTCATCTGCTCGTCTTGCCATTTAGCATTTCATTTATTTAGAATGCCATTTTTACTCTTCCCTGGAGGTCTTCTCATCTCAAGGCCTGCTATTTTTCTAAGTGTCCTTCCATGCAAAAATGTGCTTCTTTACATGTTTTATTTATTTTTTTGTTCCAAGTCACTACCACTTTTTGCTTTGATAAACAAATTGTGTCTCACATCATCCAAGCCTGCTCCTTTCCAGGCCATTCTCATAGCAGCTATAGAGATGTTTTTAAAAAGTATAAATATCACTTCACTACCTAAAATCTTTTAGTGGTCATATTAGCACTTGTAGTAAAATCTCAGGATGATCTGAGCTATGCGTAATCCTCTTATCTCATCACATATCATCCTGCCTCTTGGCATGCTCCAGCTACATTCACCATTACCTTCACAGAAATAAGTTCTTTAGTGGCATGTGGTGTTCTCTTCATCCTGGCTCTTATTTCTTATGACAGTTGGTTTGTAAGGGTCTGCTTCCTTTGTTACATTTTGAGTTGCTTAAAAATAGGGATCGTATTCTTTTCATTTTTCTGTTTTTAGCACCTAGTATAGTACATGCTACATATTAGGTACTCATCAAATAGCTTTGTTTTTTTTTTTTGAGATGGAGTCTCACCACTCTGTCGCCCGGGCTGGAATGCAGTGGTGTGATCTCAGCTCACTGCAACCCCTGCCTCCTGGGTTCAAGCAGTTCTCTGCCTCAGCCTCCTGAGTAGCTGGGATTACATGCGTGCGCCACCACGCCTGGCTAATTTTTGTATTTTTAGTAGAGATGTGGTTTCACCATATTGTCCAGGCTGGTCTTGAACTCCTGACCTCGTGATCCACCAACCTCGGCCTCCCAAAGTGCTGAGATTACAGGCGTGAGCCACTGTGCCCAGCTTGTTTTTGTTTTTTTTTTGAGACAGGGTTGACTTTGTCACCCAGACTGGAGTACAGTGGCATGACCTCCGCCCACTGCAACCTTTGCTTCCCGGACTCAAGCAAACCACCCACCTCAGCCTCTCAAGTAGTTGGGACTAACGGCGCACGCCACCATGCCTGGCTAATTTTTTGTATTTTTGTAGAGATGGGGTTTCCCCATGTTGCCCAGGCTTATCTTGAACACCTGGACTCAAGGGATCCTCCCGCCTTGGCTTCCCAAAGTGCTGAAATTAGAGGCGTGAGCCACCGTGCCCGACCCTTGTCAAATAGCTTTTGTAAGCCAGTTAATGCAAAGTACCTAGCATTGCTTAGTTTAGTACCTGACACATAGGTAGTAAATAATATTTTCCTTTCTTTTAAAACTTCCTTAAGAATTTAGTGGCTAGCAGATATATTTGCCCTAATGTTAATAGCTTTATCAATACAGATGGTGTAGGGACCAAATAGCTGAGAAGTCAAATATTGAAGAGACTTTATGAGATACCTGCCACAGGCTTCCTTAGCCTTCTCTTATCTTTTCCATTCACACAAGTGCTTTTTTCCAGTCTAGACATGGAGAATATAGATACAAGTCAATGTTAGCTGGTAATGAAATAATCCTAAGAGGTCTAATTAGGGTCTTCTTAATTTCTAATTGAGATTATCTTGGTATGTTTATGTGTTTTGAGACATAGCTTAATGTGGCGGGAGGGTCCCAGCTCAGACATACACCTAACCTCAGACTTGATACAATTTCTAGTTGAATCCCATAACTGCCACACCTCTTTAAGATCCTCAGTAGGGACTAAGTCAAAACCAAATCTGGACCACAGGCAAATGTTCTGCCTTGTCAGCATTTTTGTTTTTCTTGTACCTGGATGCACAGTTTAAAGATTGATATATTCTAGGAATCTGCACTAAACTCCTTCCTTCCTTTCTTAGATATAGGATTTAACCCCAAATCACAAAATTTGAGATTGTATAGTTGGACGTGTTTATTTTGTGAAGCCCAGTTAAATTAAAGGAATTGCCCAAGGAACTAGAACCTCCAGCGTCTTTAGTTCCAGTTTAAGATTTTCTTGTATCACAACTGGATTGGCAATAGACCATTTCTTAATTTTTCTTGGGCAGAAAACCCTTTGTGGTAATGTTTCTGTGATCAGAAAATCAAAAGGATGTTTATTTGATACATGCATATATGACAAAACATATGCAAGTAAAGGTTATGTTACAAAGGTAAGACAGTAATGTTCAGAATACATTTTGAATATTTAAATGTGGTGTTATTTATAGCCTACTTACATTACAGGCCTATGTATTACAAGTGAGGAAAATATAGGTGTTGAATTCTTAATCAGTAATTTAGGGATAGCTCATAATTTAGGGATAGCTCATAGTTCTCCCAAAGGCCTGGATAATAGTTTCTCTTTTCTTTTCCTTCTAAAAACCAGAACCCCAGTAAGGAATGTGAGCCTTATCGAAGAAATGAAGACAAACCAATTGCTCCTTGTGGAGCTATTGCCAACAGCATGTTTAATGGTATGATATAGATACAAATATAGACATATATAATTAGGACAATTTGCATAATTTCATTACAGATTTGATTAGTAAACATGAATGAAATTGAGAAACTCCAACATTTAAGACTAAATCGAGTATTGAATGGGGTATTATAATGCTTTGTGATTTTCTTTTGAGCATACTTACATTTTAGAATGGATTTCTGTCTCTGAGAAGAAAGAAGCAGAAACATTCTGCTAATCTTCGTATTTCATATAACTTAAAATAAAAGTCAGGCTGACCTTCCCACTCACTTTATTTTTGTCGTTGAAAAGGAGCTATAATTGATCATTTAGAGCAGCACTATCTGATAGAAAGATAATGTGAGCTGTAAATACAAGTCTTGTAGGTAATTTCACATTTTCTTTATTTCTTTTTTTTTTTCTTTTTCTTTTTTTGAGACAGAGTCTCGTTCTGTCGCCCAGGCTAGAGTGCAGTGGCGTGATCTTGCTTACTGCAACCTCTGCTTCCTGGGTTCAAGCATTTCTCTTGCCTCAACCTCCCCAGTAGCTGGGATTACAGGCGCGTGCTACCACACCTGGCTATATTTTTTGTATTTTTAGTAGAGATGGGGTTTCACCATATTGGTCAGACTGGTCTTGTACTCCTGACCTTGTGATCCACCCACCTTGGCCTTCCAATATGCTGGGATTACAGGCGTGATCCACTGCGCCTGGCCTGGTAATTTTAAATTTTCTAATAGTCCTATTTGAAACTGTGAAAAGAAACAAGTGAAATTAATTTTAGTAATACATTTTATGTAACACAGTATATCCAAGATACTATTACTTCAGCATGTAATGCTATATAAAAGTTGAGATACTTCATATTCTAATTTTTTATACTAAGTCTTTGATATCTGATGTGTATTGTACACTTACAGAACATACTCATTTGGACCAACCACATTTCAAAAGACTCAGTAGCCCTGTGTGCCTAGTGGCTGTTGTATTAGACAGCGCAGACGGATAAATGGATAAGCAAGAAGCAATTAGGGATGCATTATTGGAAGGAAGGAAGGAAAGGTAGATTTACCTTGCAATTATAGTTGGGTTAATGTTAAAACATTTGATCTTAGTGCATGTCAGCTAGCCTATGGGTAAGTGAATTAGAACTCTGTTAAGGGAAGAGAAGTCCATCTAGCGTTATAAAGTTACCATAGTTAATCCACATAGGAATAAAGAACAAATGTGAATCATATGCCTACTCTGTCACAACCACTTTTGGAAGCAAATATCAGGTCCTTATTTCTCACAGAGTTAAGCAGTTGCTATGAGTTTTCAAGAGATATTTAGTAATGTCTTCCTTTTCTTGTGTTTAGATACATTAGAATTGTTTCTTATTGGCAATGATTCTTATCCTGTACCTATCGCTTTGAAAAAGAAAGGTATTGCTTGGTGGACAGATAAAAATGTGAAATTCAGAAATCCCCCTGGAGGAGACAACCTGGAAGAACGATTTAAAGGTAAAACATTACTAATATCCCTTAAAAAATTAAACTAGGAGTTTTAATGAAGTATTTAAAATTTTCTGTCTTCAGAATCTTAAAGTTTATGCTTTGAAAAACACAATTTTTCTTTCCTCACCTTCATACCAAGTTAGGTAAATGTTCTAATGTACTAAAATTCTAAAGGAAATGTATACTTTTAATTATGAATTCAGTTTCTGTGGTGTCTTATAAGCATTTCAGCTATAATATTTTAAAATTGCAGCAAAGCTTCTTTTGAATAAACCCCTATTTAGTATCCAAATTTATTTGTTTCTCTGCCACTTTAATTTCACAATGTAATATTTTGTCTCCTCATCCCTTCCCCACTCCTTTTAAGGTACAACAAAGCCTGTAAACTGGCTTAAACCAGTTTACATGCTGGATTCTGACCCAGATAATAATGGATTCATAAATGAGGATTTTATTGTTTGGATGCGTACTGCAGCATTACCTACTTTTCGCAAATTGTATCGTCTTATAGAAAGGAAAAGTGATTTACACCCAACATTACCAGCTGGACGATACTCTTTGAATATCACATACAGTATCCTTTTTTGGCTGGGTATACAGATTCATAGAGCTTGAAAGGAGTCTACTCCAACCTTATATGTGTTACGTGGCATGTTACCTTGGGCTTTAGTTTTGGGATCTGCATTTTTACAAAAGTATGTGTGGTATATGCGAGAATGTATTTTAAAATTTGTATCTTCTAGTAATGTTTTCAATTTGCATATACTTGGTACTGGGGTTTGAAGCATATTGTTTGGTAAATTACTTAAAATGTAGGTGATTGATTTATTAACAAGCTAGGTATTTTTAAAAGGGAGATTGTAATTGGGCCTAATGTAAAGGCCAATGAGAGTACCTAAAATTGGGAGTTGAGTGGTACTGGGATGTTTTAATATATATATTTTTAGATATTAAAAATCAGTGGATGTGTTAATTTGTATCAATATAATTGTTCAAAATTTTGATCTCTTGGTAGTATCAAAACTCAAAATATTTTATTATTAGCTGTTTTGTTCCACATTAATAAGTTCACATTCGGTGCTGATAAATAACATTTATTCCACTCTATGTGTTAACACTGTGCTGAGTGTTTTCTGCTCATTATTTAATTCAGGCAGCAGCATATCTCCCTATTATAGACCAGAATACAGGAATATCGAGCACTTAAGTAACTTACCTGACTTTACACAGGTAATAACAATGAGTTGGGGTTCATAACCAGGCTGTTGACTCCAAAGGCCATAATTTTACTCTCAGCTACCAACATAGGCTGCATCTCCGCTAGTTCACTCAGTTACACCAACCCATATCTGCATAGATGCAGTCTTTATTAGGAGGGAAATAGTAATTTCTTTTATTCTAACCAAAGTCTTTACATCTTTTAATCTGGAGCCTATATTTTACATACACTGTGAGTGAAGAGATCTCCCAATGCTAGAATCTTAAATGTTTGCTGATCTTTGCATTTTTTATTTTCATAATCCAAATGAGGCATAATCCAAGTGGGTTTTGGTTTTAAAATGGATTAGTAAATGGTTAAATTAATAGACCCAATTTCAAAATAAGGTTTTTTTTGGATTCTAGTCTCTTGATATTGCACCTGAATACACAAGTAAATATGGCCTGCTATGGCAAGCTAAAAGTGACCAAGTTTTTGAAACTAAATCCACATTGGAGCAGTTTTGGACAGACAGACCCAGTTCAAGTGCTGATTTCTAGAACATTATCCTGAGGAGATAGTCAAACTAGAGAGCAGCTCTGTTAAAATTAGCATCCAGAAAATCTCTAGAGAGTAAGGGCACATTTAGCAACCTGTAGCCTAGGGCACAATGAAGGGAAGTCTGTGAAGCACTGAGGAATTCTTAGTTGATAGATGATTGCCACAGGAATTCTGCAGCAGGGTCCCAACTTTGAAAGAACTATCTAAAGGAATGCATGATATATATGGCAGATTGAGAAGACTTGATAAGGCAGGAATTTGGACCTGCAAAACATCAAGGGTTAATTTTCAAAATTGGGCATACGGTGGGAACTGAAGACTTCTAGAATGAAGGCAGAAGCCTGTTTCTTTAGGGTTGGGATGCTAGAGAGAGACTAGCATGGGCAATTTGATACTGTATCCCACAGAATGTTGGGTTAGCTAGAGGTCTTAAAATCATTCCTGCCTTAGTTTAGGGTTGATTTAAGAAGTTAGCAGAACCGAACCTGCCATTGGGAGTTAGGGACCCATAGGGACCCATCTGTGGGGATGGAGAGTTGAAGAAACTAGAGAAACAGATAGGGCCTAACCCTAGATTCAAAAGATGCTTTTGAAAAAGTTGTAAACTTTTTGCATGGAGACTTGGTTCTGGCTTCTTCGCTACCTTACCTCTTGCAAAATTCTACAACTGGTCCATGTAGATAATTCATCTACTATACTGGTGCCCTATTTCCTAAATCTCCTTAACAGCCCACCGTTCACTTCCACTGTTAGCTATCAGCTGTGTCACAGAGTGAGTTTTGCCATTGCTCTAAATCAGCAAGTTAAAACTTTGTTATGCTCTTTGACCTTTTGCTCAGAGCCTTTTCATAGTCTCATAACTACACTCTTGCTACATGTGTTCTTTGAGCCCACAGAGACTTCTAGTCCCTGATTTTTCCATTTTCTCCTGGTCTGTCAGTCTCCTTGTGTGGGCTTCATTGTTCACTTGAATTATTTTTTTCACGTTGCATTCCTTTGAGGTCTTTTGCCCCTTCCATGTAATGAGACCAAAAGCACCTGAGAAACTGCGTAACCTTTACATTTTGTTTGTTTTGGTAAAATATTTTGGCTTTTACTACTGACATTTAATTTGCTAAATCAGTCTTTCAAGATAATATTTTTTTTGTGTGTGTGTGATTTAGAACATAGGAGTAAGGTACCTGTATATCCTAGAATTACACAAATGAATTACCAACAATTAAGTGGCAACTTTTAAAATTATATTTTAAACATCAAGTAACCAGAGATGGAAAAATCTTCCTATACCCTCTTCAGATTACCCTGTACATTATTTTGATGGACGAAAACGGATGATCTTGAGCACTATTTCGTGGATGGGAGGAAAAAATCCATTTTTGGGGATTGCTTACATCGCTGTTGGATCCATCTCCTTCCTTCTGGGAGTTGTACTGCTAGTAATTAATCATAAATATAGAAACAGTAGTAATACAGCTGACATTACCATTTAATTTTATATTATGAAAGCAAATCATCTGCATGTGCATCAAGGCCAGTCCTATTCAACCTAGCTTTCGAATGCTGATGTCTGGTTAGTATGTCATTTTGAAGTTGGCACATAACTTTTCTAAAAAAAAAAAGCAGTCTTTGTTGTTTGCTTCTTCCCTATGGATGACTTCTGAAAATATATGACGGGTATAAAAAAATTAGCTATATTGATCATATCAACACTGTAATTGCTGAAATGGCATTCTAATGTTTGCTTTTTATTGGGACAGGCCACATGATGCATAGAGCCTCTTTCATGTGACTTGTGTCTACTGCTTAAATCTTTATGCTGTGTTGATGATATTATATTGATATATGATGCTATATATGTGTATGTATTTTGTGGAGAAAGGGATTACAAGATGTATGAGTATAACGACTTGCTAACCTTTCAGGATTCAGAGAAAGATGAAGAAAGACCATATCTAAATAATATACTTCATCATTTTCATGTGTATAAATGCTTAAAATACCATCTTTGTTGAGGTGGTTCATGTATCCAGTTTATCCAGTACAGTTATTTGTCAAGCTTAGCTTTGATTTCAAAGGACATGCTTACCTTATCTAGCATAAGAATTAATGCTCCTGTCTGCAGTGGTTGGGTAGGTCCTGCTTAGGAGAATTAAAAAATTCCTCTTTCCATTTGGTTAAATGTTGCAGTCAGGAACCCCAACTCACTTGGAATGTTTTTATATGTAATCATTTCCCTTGAAGCTTATGCTTTATAAGGGAAGAAAGAATTCAGGTGATAATGGGAAAACTGCTTGGCAGAGCTTCATCTTCTGCCTCAACTGTAAACCACATGTAAATGCTTAATGGAGACTGTTTTCATTCTTGTGATATTTAACATTCAGAAAATTACTTCAGCTTTGGAAATACCTCAGGCTGTTTTTATTTTGCAGGTAAGTGTTTTGACTTAAGTACTAATATTCCAGAAATTTTTCAAAGCAGTAACCTTAATTTCCTATGTATTTCATTCCACTTTTGCATATAGGTCAAATGGCAGTGTGTATGCACATTCTCTTTAGTTAATGCACCAATTGTTTTGGTTGGTTTTCCTAAGACATACTTTAAAAAGATGTTCTGTAAATTTCCTAATTAAATTATGGGGATTTTGGAGTATGTACATGATAAATTATAATATGTATATGGTTGAAGTTATTTTATTTTTTACTAACTGGAATTATTTTAATATTCCTTATTGAATAAATGCTGTAACTTGTTTGCTATGGAACTTATTCTTAAAGTTCTAGTTAAAAATAATTTTTCCACATGCATGAAAATGTATGTATTAATCAGAGGTGGCTTGATTACATTGAAATTGCTTTATTGTTGTTGTTGTTGTTTTTTACTGAAATAACTCATGTTTGTGTAGAAGAATGCCTGTTTATTCAGAGTTTATATTTTCCTTCAGTTATATTTTAAATCAAAAGGCCTGGGTAATGTATACTTTTGATTAATATATACTTTTTTTAAAAAACAAAAAGCAATGTAATGGTTAATGGTAGAAATGTGCCACACTTTTCAAGTTTTATATAACATATGAAATTCAGCTAAAAGAATGTGTATTTCATAATGACTTTTAACTGGTAAAAATATTACTTGCACGAAGTACTTGATGTATGGTTATCCTGAAATTTTGGAGTATTTGGTGTGTTCTTTGTCTAAAAATAGTCTTTGTTTTGTCAGTCCTTCAGAATGTTATTTATTCTGAAAATTGTCCCTCTTGCACTTGGCAGTTTATTTTCTGGGATACATTGTTGGGGGAGAGGGGTTTCGCCAGTCTTTCCAGATTGAGTCTGTGCTGTTTAAGGAGGACTACCATCCTGCAACTCTTTTTCTAATTGGGGCACAGAGAGGATGTCAGTAAAGAAAAGTTGAAGAGCCCTTTCAGCACTTTCTCATCTGTGGAGAAGGTAGAATCTTAAAATACATTTGGAGTTTTATCTGTTTTACAAGTGCATTGATGGCCTAAGTTCCTCCTATTTTCTGCTGTTTGATCTCTAAGGAACTCCTGTTGCTAAATATGAAGAGTATGGAACATTCATATGGTCTCTGTGAAGCATAGGGGGAGGGAAGACATTTCTTTTTCTTATAGGCTTTATGCTCAAATGTCATAGTCACCTTTCAAAGAATCATGTTGCATTTTAAATGCACCCAGCTTAAGTAGAAGGCATTGAAGGATGCATTAATTTTCAGGAACCATTTTGAATTATGAAAATATTCCCAGTTGAAGAAATTATTCAATAAGTAAAAGCTAAGAAATTTCATTGAAATCATAAGGCAGTTTAAGCATAAATTGATAAAAATAGCTGTGTACTACTAATTAATAGAAAATCATTCAACCAAGAGAAGAGTCAAATGAATATCATTTGTTTATTGGCTAGTGAGTTTCTTTGTAACCTTGATTTTATTAAGTAATATTCGGTTAGTATGTCCTATGTTAATAAAAATGAACAAAATTAATTTTGCTATGTTCAGGTGTCTTGATAAAATAACAACGCCCCAGTGTTGTTGCTTATGTTTAGCACTAAATTTTAACACAGGGTCAGTGAGTCCAGGTTTTAACTTCTTCATGCCTGGATGGGATGAAATGTAATTCATTGTTAAATTAATGCATATTTGTATTTATTAATCACTGTGACAACATTAACCATCTGTTCTTACCAGGAAGTGGTCAGATTATCATCTGAGTTACAGTTAGACTGGCTAAGTTTGGTATTAGATCAAGGGGAATGTCCAGTAAACAGAGAGGTAAGGATGATGAAAATAATGAAGTGGGGTACACAGGAAAAACCTGACTGTTGAGGAAGAGCAGCTGAGAGATAGGGTCAGTGAATGTGGTTCAGCTTGCTACCTCTCCTGTCTTCATAGAAACATTGCCTTAGAATTATTGTATGACACTTTTTTTGTTGGTTAAGCTGTAAAGTTTTGTTCTTTGTGAACATGGGTATTTTGAGGGGAGGGTGGAAGGAGTAAGGAAGTGCTCCTTTTACAAGAATTTCGATGCATGAGTGTCTGTTGTAGGGTTTGGGTGATCTAGTAAAGTGTTTTAGAACCCCTTTTTATCCCATGCACCATTCGGTAAACATAAAAGTCACAATTCTGCTAATGTCATTTGGAACTTCAAAATAAATATCTTGTCTAAAAACAAATCAGACAATGGTGGCCTTATTTCCTTTTATATATCTATAAAATGTGTCAAAGTAACATGTGTACACAGTTTTTAAAAATAAAATAGTAAGTTCTAAAGGCTTTATGATAAAAAATAGTAGTACCTGCCTGAACTTTCCTTCCCTCCCAGAGGCAATCACTTTGACTTCAAAAGTTGTTTCTTCTGTTATTTATCTTAGTGTATCTAAATAGTATGGCTATTATGTTGCTTGATGTAACAATTTTAGACATTATTGTCTTCTTAGTAATGTTACATGATGATTTAGCTCTCTAACACACATACTTTGCCTTCTGTTATATAGTTACATCATATTTAGTAAACATATTAGCTATTATTTAATTATGACTGTATAAATATTGTATACTCTAGGGCAAATGTAACATGATTTTCTTTTGCATAATTTTATTTTTCCTGTAATTAATAATTGCCTCATTTTAAACATTTACATAACTTTCTACAAATTTACCTTAAAAATTATCCAACTTCTCTGTCAGGTCTGCCATGTTCCCATCACTAGTTTGAACGGTTTTTGTACCCAAATATCAGATAATGTCCCTGTTTTTACCAGAGATGTCTCTGCTGCAGTTGTCCTTCTATGCCAGTCTGTATGGTTGCTCTCTTGGCCTACTATACAGTGATGATCCCATGACCTCCCTTTGTCATCCTGTGTTGGACTTCCCATTTCCTAGTTTACTTTGTTTACTAGAGCACTTCCTAAAACACAGCTTCCTAAGAAATAGTATATGAAAGTTAAATTTTTTGAGATCTTAAATGTCTAAAACACCCTTTTTCCATCCTCACATTTCATTGATAGTTTGACTACACCTACAACTTTAAATTAAAAATAAGCTCTCTCAGCGTCTTGAAGGCATTGCTCCACTCTTGTCTAGCTTCCATCGTTACTAATGAGAAATCTGAACATATCTTAGTCAGATGTTGGACTTCTCCTAGATTGGTGCTTAATTTTCTTCTCTTTTTCTCCAGTTGTTTCGATGCTATTATCTCTGTTCTTTCTAGGAAAAGTACTTAATTTGATCTTGCAACATTATCTTCCTTGTATTGAATTTGTAGCACATTTCTAAAAATATTTTAATTTCTAGAACTTCTTTCATTTCTATTGTGTTTCCAAAATATCCTACTTAGTTCATAAATAAAATATTTTTCTGAGGATATAGATATATGAATATGTATTACTACTTTTGTTTACTGCTCAATTAACACCAAGGTTTTTTTGTTACTATCTGTAATTTGTAATTTGTTTTTTTTTCTTGTTCATATAGGTGAATTTCCTGTTATTTCTGGCTAGTCTTGGCAATATATGAGGAGACCCAAAACACTATTTGAAAGCTTTGTGTTTGTGGGCAATACTTGAAGGGGTCTAGGGAGGTTCTATTTCTTACTGCTTTTAACTCTGCTTCTTCCTTGTCCTCCATCTCACCTCCTGATTTCCACTTCACACATACTTCCTTGTATCTGTCCCTCTCCATATTTCTTCCACTTAGTTGTCTTCCATTTATTTCTCCAGATAAAAATTCTCTGGTCTTCCACCTGTGAGAGACAGTGGTGGAAGTGAGAGATCATATTTTTATGGCTAAGAGGAGTAGGGCAGAGAACTTTGGGGATCAGGCCATTCTGTTGTATATGCTTTCAACTAGACATTTTCAGGCCTGTCCCTGCCTCCACTCTTTGCTGTAACTTTTACCTCCAAATCTGAGCTGCTCAGGGACTGTGGAATCAGTCAGCATGCTTCTCACTGGTATCCACCTTGTAGTCCCTCTAGATTGCAGCTTTCTCTGTTCAGCTCAGTCATATTCCATCTGCTTTCAGTTTTCCAGAAGTTTGTTGAAATCATTTGTCTGTTGCTGCCTCCTCTCTATTCAAATTTTGGGCTCATGTCTTTTTAAAATTGTTTTCCAGATTATCGTATGGTAAATTTTACTTCTGTTCTGGTAGCATAGTTTTTTGAGTTTTAATACCAGAGATAAAGTACCATCACTCCCCAAAAAACTCCTCATACTATTCCTTTGTAATCATTCACCCCTCCCCCCACTCATAACCCCCAATTTGTTTTCTATCCCCATAGTTTTTTCTTCTAGAAAGTTCTAAATAGCAATGCCATATGTAACCTTTGAAACAGCCTTCTTTTCTTTAGTGTAATGGCCCTGAGATTCATCCAAGATAATGTGTCTTATCAATAATTTTTCTCATATTTTTCAAATTTATTTCATTTTACTATAGTGGGATGGAGGAGAGATAAACTCGGGGGGGCCAATCTACTATCTTAAATCAGAAACACCTTGAAGCAAATATACCCTTCACTTTTTGTTGATTTTATAATGTTTTTAAAAAAAATCTTAAAAGATAAACTTGTTATTTAAGTGGTAGTAATAGGAGCTTGTCTGTGTATCACAAGCTTTTCTATACAAGGTAATGTGGAAAAAGATTGAACTCCCCTTACATCCCTTTCAAGCTTATTATGCCACTTTGTTTCAAGCACAGAATTGCAGACAATAGCTTTACAAATATTTGTCAAATTGCAGTATCAGTGGTGTAAAGTAACCCCAGGGCATGTTGTCATGCCTTTTCACAACAAACTTTGTGAAACAGTATGTCCTTTATATTTTCTTGTCATCTTCAACTTCAATCAGGGTCAGGCTTTCACCTCAAGATTATACTGTTTGTACTCTGTTGAGTGTCACCTGTGTCTGAAAGATTCAGTAGAAAGAGTATGGGTTTGAGAAGTAGGCTGATACGGCTCCTATACTTACAAACTGTACCTTGCAACTGCTTAAATCTTCTAAGCCATTTACCTTTCCTTGTCTGTAAAATAGGGATTTCAATACCCATTTGACAGATTTTGTTTTGAGCAATGAGTGACAGATAAAAAGTATTTAACACAAAGCATAGAAAAATAGATATTCAATGAACAATTCCCATTCTTTTCTGTCAAATCAAGTGAACTCGCCCTTATTTTTTTTTTTGCTCCATTATATCTTTTTGCTCCATTTGATAGGCATTTTCCTTTCCTCTCCTTTAGCATGTGGCTTCTGTGAATGACTCTCCTGATTTTTTTCCCCTTATCTGTTCCTTAGTCTCCTTTGTATATTCCTTAATTATACTAACCATATAAAATATTAGGAGTTCTTTGAGATTGTGTTCTATGCCTTTAAGTTACACATTCTCCCTGAACAATCTTAAGTACCTTATTATTTCTGTTGTCTTTACACTGACTGACTTCTCTATCTTTTCTTGTGCCTTGACATCTGTCTTGAGCTCTAGATTTTTCATTATTAATCACTGGAGACATGAAGGTTAATAATGAATTAACCTAAGTTAATAAGGCCCAAGCAGCAATCATTCCACACAAGCCTGGGTTTAATAAGGTCAAAACAGGAATAATCTCACACCAGAGATTTACATTCCTCGTTATTGTGAATGGTATAGCCAACCACCTTGAGGTAAGCCAGAAACCCTAGCTCTCTTCTCCAGCTGCCCAATCTAATATAAATCACTGTATTGTGTTGAGTTTTGAATGTTCTTCCTTTTAGTTGGGTCTCTCATCCCTCCCCTTATCTACATCTGTCTTGATTATTTAGTTTAGGTTTTCCTTCCTCCTTGGATTACTATGAGAGCTTTCTGACAGACTCTCTGACCCTAATAACTCATGTCCAATCCAGCCTTTCATTACTAGAATGATCTTGAAATAGAGCTCTGATTTTAACAGTTTGCTATTTGAACCTGTAAGTAGCCCTTCAGGTTGTTTAATTCATCCCTGAAATCAGCCTTCCACTATTACCTCAATTCTTCATTTGTTCTGCAAACCAAACCATTTGCAATTCCCCAAGACACCTGGCCACCCTGTCTTGGCCTTTGCAAATGTTACAGCTTTTGCCTAGATTTTTCTTCTTACCCAACCTTTCCTCCCATAATAGTTTTTATTTTAACAGCCACCCAATGATGATGAATACTATTATCTCCATTTTAAAGAGAAACTGAGGTATAAATAGATTATGTATCTTGCCTTCAGTCATGTCATTACCACTAAATGGCAGATTCAGGATCTGACTTTCAAGTTCTTAACAACTATTTTTTTTTTTCTCTTTTCACTCCCATCTAGGCCTCTGTTTTTACAGTTCCTGCAGCGCATCAATGCTTGATTCCAAATTCAGATTGTTAATCATGTTCTTGTCCTAAGTCTGGAATGACTTAATTTCTGCTCCATTTATTCTACCAGACCTTGCCAAAATTGTCTTTTTTTTTTTTTTTTTTTGAGACAGAGTCTCACTGTGTCACTAGGCCAGAGTGCAGTGGCGCGATCTCGGCTCACTGCAACCTCCACCTCCCGAGTTCAAGCGATTCTTCTGCCTCAGCCTCCCGAGTATCTGGGACTACAGGCTAATTTTTGTATTTTTAGTAGAGATGGGGTTTCACCATGTTGGCCAGGATGGTCTCGATCTCTTGACTTGTGATCCACCCGCCTCGGCCTCCCAAAGTGCTGGGATTACGGGGGTGAGGCTGTAATCCGCGCCCGGCCCCAAATTCTGCCTTTTTACAACCTTAGCCCACTACTTTCTTTGAATTTCCCATACAGCTTTTGTTGTACCAGTTACTTGGAGAGTCATTTATGTCTGCATCAAATTTACTGTTATGTATGATATTCCTAATTAGATTATATTCTCCAGAAGGTCAGAGACTTTAAAACAATATTCCCTTGAGTGTATTACAAAGCGTTACATTCATAGTAGGTAGCTGGTAGATTATTGTTCAATGGAGAGTGACTCATGTTCTTGTTGATGAAAATAGTCAAACTCTATAAAATATTTTAAGAGATTTATTCTGAGCCAAATATGAGTGATCATGGCCTGTGACACAGCCCTCAGGAGATCCTGGGAACATGTGCCCAGGGTGGTTGGGATACAGCTTGGTTTTATATATTTTGGGGAGGCAAGAGACATCAATCAAATACATTTAAGAAATACATTGGTTTGGTTCAGGAAGGCGGGGCAACTCAAAACGGTGGGGAGGGGGGACTTCCAGGCTATAGGTAGATTTAAACATTTTCTGGTTGGCAACTGGTTGAGTTTATCTGGAATCAATAGAAATGTTTAGGTTAAGTTAAAGGATTAAGTTTTATTGTGCAGACGAAACTCTCAGATAGCAGACTGCAGAGAGAGCAGGTTATAAAATGTGTCTTACCAGACTTAAAAGAATGCCTGGCTCTTAGTTGATTATCTCCTGGATCTGGAAAGGCAGGAAAGAAAACAAAGGGGAAAGGGGATTCTCTACAGAATGTGGATTTTTCCCACAAGAAACTTTGCAGGGCAATTTCAAGATTTGGCAGAGAAACATGTTTTGGGGTAAAACATTTTGATTTTCTTCCTCGTTATGCCAGTCAGATGGTAAAGTAAGTCATAATATACAGGGTTAAATAAAACCCATCTGATAAGAATTTGTGGTTTGTAGGGTAGGACTCCCCAGACCCCTTAGATAGGAATTTGGGCAAGATAAAAAGAAAATCAGAGCTTAGTCCTCATTTATGAAATTGTTTATCATAAGGACTTCAGAGTTAGAGAAAAAAGATCATTAGGAGTTAGTCCAACTACTTAAGTTTAATGATGAAAAGACTGAGGCTTGCAATTAGATGAAGTATTTAATAATAAACTAAATACAGCAACCAAGACAGCAACTGTTTCCTGATTTCCAAAGGTGACTCAGAATGTGATAAAGTATGGAATTATATTGAAATTTATCTTTTACCTAACCAGTAGTTTGTAACATTAAAGTTCACATGAAACTGTTCTATATTTTTATAAAATTGGAAGTGGATTAAGCATGGTTCTAGAATTAACAGATGTGTGTACGCACACACATCCAAATCACAGAAAACTATTCTGGCTTCCCTCTGTTTTTGTTATTTATAGATTCTATAGGCAGGATCATAGTCAGGGTTATCTTGTCTGCTTTTTAAAGGAAAAAAAAAATGATTGGGTAACTGTGCTTTGGTAACTGCATCAGTAATTATGAGATATTTTAACTTAGTACTTTTGCATCTGATGTCCATCTTACTGACAAGACTTAAATCATGACCTACCTCAGGTTTCCCACATATTCCCCCTGCCAATTCTGTCATACTGTTACAAAACCCTCTGGAGTAAGTATTTTCCAAAAGAACCATTTTCTAATTTTCTAACATTACAAAAGAGCAAGGATAAAAGAACCCCAAACTGATGTTTTGGAAGCAATCTATTTTGAAAGTAACTTCTGGTTCAGAGGATGAATTTCAAAAAGTGGTAATGTTTCTAGTGTGCCTGGGAAGATCCAGTAAAGTTTGTTAGGTACCCAGGCAAATTTCAGTCATTTGTATGTCAGGATAATCACAACTTACAGAAAAGGAGCAAGGCGATAATGAATGAGGAACCCTGGGACTGAAAACATTTGGAGGGAGTACAAGTACTAAGACATGTTTTGAATTTTTACACTCAATAATCCATTCTTTTGTGCAGGATACAGTTCATTCATTTAACCAATGTATATTGAGCATTTTCTGTGTGCCAATTACTATTCTAGATGCCAGGGATACATGAGTAAACACAACCGAGTTTAGAGCAGAGTCATATGATCCCACTTAAGTTCTTAAAAGAATCATTGCTGTGTGGAAGATAGTGGAAGAGTGGAAACAGGGAAACCCGTTAAAAAGGCTTTTGACATAATCTGAACAAGAGATGATGATGGCTTGGCCAGTAGTAGCAGTAGTGTTGGAGATAATGAGAAGTGGTTCAATTCAGATTATATTTTGAAGGTGCAGCCAATGGAAATTTTAAATAAATTGATTTATAAAGTATGACAGAAAACAAAGTTTAAGGCTTGAAGTAAGGAAAATTGCAGAGGACAAAGTTTGGGAATAAGGAGTGGAAAGTCGAATTCAGTTTTGTTTGTAAGTTTGAGATGCACGTTAGCCATCTAGGTGGAGATGTCTTAAGTTAATGGGAAAGGCCAAGCAGGAGATAGGTGAGTTGTCAGCACATGAATAGTTTTTCTTTCCTAAAAAAATTCTTTTTCTTCATACAATCTACAGGAAGTGGGAGTAGTAGTTCAATGTTAGATGAAATCACAAAAGGGATGAATGTAGAAAAAAGGTGAGAAACTGAAATTTTAGAGGTTAAGAGGACAAGGATCCAGGAAGAAACTAAAAGGGGCAGCCGCTAAAACAGGAGAACCGCTGAAGGAGTACTATGGAAGCCACTTTACGACCATGCTTCAAACTATCATATTCTTTCTTACATGTATGCTTTACCTCCAAATTAAAAAGTAAAAGTATATGGTGAGGGACGGATTAGCTATGTTAAATGCTGCTAATAGATGGAGAAGGTGAAAATTGAGTCTCACAATTTATTTAACAACCTGGAAGCTATTGGTGATTCTAAACAAAAGCAGTAAAAGCCTGCCCAAAATGGTACCAAAAAAAGCTTAGGAGGAGGAGGAGAGACAAGTGTAAAGAAGTCTATAGGATGGTAATGGAAATCAAAGGAGTTTTTTTGTTTTTAATTTGGGAACGTGTTAATAGATGGAATGATCCAGTAAAGGGGGAAATTGTACTGAATAACATGAATATAAGAATCTGTGTCTAGGATCTATTTAATGTGAATTCATGGCTTTTTGGACAGAGTCATAAGCTTCTTAGATCTGTCACCCAATGTAATTAATTCATGTGTTGGTTAGTGAATACTCCCTTTAAGCAGTGCTTGCGGATTGGTAAGAAATCCACATAATCTCTGCGCTTGAGAAATTTACAATCTAGAGTTGGCTAACTGGAGAAAACATAAGAGAGTACATACAACTAACAAATTAAGGTTATGGACAATGTACTTAAACCCCCACGCCCTAGCTATTGGCACGTGGTAATTTTGTCCAGAGTGTTGGTTACATGCATAATCCAGAGGGTTGTAGAAAATCAGGTCCTTTCAGTCGCAATCTAAGAAGACATGAATTGGGGTGTTTAAAAGCCTTGGTGAGGAAGAGAATTTTAACTGGGACTGGTAACTTGGTGGGCCCATTGACATACAGTAGATTGTGAAGAAGAAAACCCCAAGGATTACAAGAAATAGTTTTAATATTACTAATTTGTATCATTTGCTGAGCCTATGGGTTTCTTATTTGAAATGGCAATCAAATAATTTGTAAGAGTTTGTAGAAAGGTGGAAAGATTATTGTAATACAGGGCAGATATTTGCGTTTGTACACACTTGAGGGTAAGCACAAGAAATAAACACAATGGGGATTACTTAAGCGAAATGGATGACACCGACAGCCTTTCTGTACAACAAATAATTGCTGTGCTTAACTCCAGTAATGAATGTAGGGCCCTGCTGGATCTGGGACAGCAAGACTTTTGAGTCCAGATGCGCCATCTCATTTCTTGTCCCCCAACGTTTCCTCAGAAGCAAGCGAGCGAGCCGCTTCCACAATATGGGGACACTGTGGAAGAGCTTCTTGCTTAGGGAGTTCTGCAGCAGTCGAAGGTACAAGAAGATAAAAATTGTTACCTTGACATAGCTCTTACAGCATACTCTCAACACAAGGAACAGTAATGTCCCGCAGCAATTCCTTCGGTGGAAAAAACTAATCCGTGTTTTGTATTTTATGAGGCCTCACAGCTGTATTTCGGCCAACCCAGTCTTTGTTCACTTTCTAGCGGCTTAAAGGTTGCCCAGTTTTACGCCTTCTCGCTCAAAACAGACACTAGCTTTCTTTGATAGCCTGGTCCCACACTGACTTCATCTAAGCTTATTACATTCATCTCACAAATCGTTTGCCTTTTCCCCAGCCTTAGCTCCAGCGACCAGCCGACTGAACTTCCTCGAAAACGTCCGGAACGAGCTCACCAGATTGAGACGGCGAGCCGGCTAGAGCGGATAGGGCCGTACTGCCGCTCTAGTTTTTCTTTTGCTCTCTATGGTTAGGAGCGCAGGCTTATCTTCGGCCCCGCAAGATCTGCGTTCCTGAATGCTTACGCAAGTCTCGGAGGTAGTTCCGGTTCCGGCGTGGCCATTTTCGTTGCTGGTGTTAAGTTGCGGCGGTTGCTGGTCAGTAACAGCCAAGATGCTGCGGAATCTGCTGGTGAGGAGCTTCTCGTCTTGCATTCATGATAGGGGCGAGGGAGTGGAGAGGAGGCTGAGGCACCATGACAGAAAACCCTCACCTGGGAGGGGTGCAGAAGGCGGCTAATGAAGTCACCTTGATTTATGTCCTTTTCCCCTGACCTTACTTTTCCTTCCGTCTATTCCTCTCGCCCCAGGCCGTTGCTGGGTAGATGTAAGGAGTGTGGAGGCTGGGGAAGTGACCAGAGACTTGCGGGTTAGACCCGTCTTGGGTTCTTAGGCACCACCCCTAACCCTGTCGGTCATTGATGAGGTTAGTAGCTCGGATCTGAGTAAAACCAAGGACCAGGTGGGGAATGTCTGACACCCGGAAGCATCAAGCAGAAAGGTGTTCTTCTGGTAATGAAAGGCTTTAAGTTTCAATGGTTTTGAGCTTTGCGAACTTTCTGAGAAGGCAGTTTAAAAACCAAGCCATTCATTTTGGGTGGAACTTTAGAATAGTCATGGTTGAAGTGCAGCGTTACTTCCGTCAGGCTATTGTGCATTGTCCTTCACCCCTCCACCGACTTTGAGCATATGAAATATTTCCCCAAATTTTGAAAAAGAAAAGAAAAAAATGCGACAATGATTATTTTATCTTTTAAATTATTTAATGAAGTTTTGCTTCATTAAAATCCTCAATGTAATTTATTTTAAAAAATCGAGAGCACATTTGTTTCATTATTTAATTCAACTGGATATTTAATGCAAGTCTCTTTAAAAGATGTATACCCTATTTAAAATTTTTTAGGAAAAATGTAATGGGAGAAGCATTTTAATTGAGAAGGAATCATGCCAGTCTATTTGCTGTCAAGTAATAGGTTTTTTGTTTTTTTTTTTGAGACATACTCTATTGCCCAGGCTGGAGTGCGGTGGCACGATCTCGGATCTCCCAGGTTCGAGCGATTCTCCTGCCTCAGCTTCCCAACTAGCTGGGATTACAGGCGCTCGCCACCAAGCCCGACTAATTTTTGTATTATTAATAGAGACGGGGTTTCACCATGTTCGCCAGGCTGGTCTCGAATCCTTGACCTCAAGTGATCCGCTCACCTCAGCCTCCCAAAGCGCTGGGATTACAGGCATGAGCCACCGCGCCCGGCCCTTTTTTTTTTTTTTTTTTTTTTTTTTTTGAGCGGAGTTCGTTCTTGTGGCCCAGGCTGGAGTGCAGTGGCGTAGTTTGGGCTCACTGCAACTTGCGCCTCCCGGGTTCAAGCCATTCTCCTGCCTCAGCCTCCTTAGTAGCTAGAATTACAGACGCACACCACCACGCCCAGCTCATTTTTGTATTTTTAGTAGAGATGAGGTTTCACCATGTTGGCCAGCGGAGTCTCAAACTCCTTACCTCAGGTGATCCACCCACCTCGGACTCCCAAAGTGCTGGGATTACAGGCGTGAGCCACCGCGCCTGGCCAAGTAACAGATTTTTTCTCTTCTTTTCTTTTCTTTTTTTTTTAAGATGGAGTTTCACTCCTTTTGCCCAGGCTATAGTGCAATGGGGCGATTTTGGCTCACCGCAACCTCTGCCTCCCGGGTTCAAGCGATTCTCCTGCCTCAGCCTCCCGAGTAGCTGGGATTACAGGCATTTGCCACCGTGCCCGGCTAATTTTGTGTTTTTGGTAGAGACAGGGTTTCTCCATGTTGGTCAGGCTGCTCTTGGACTCTCAGGTGATCCGCCCGCCTAGTAATAGATTTTTTTTTTTGTTTTTTGAAACGGAGTTTCAGTCTTGTTGCCCAAGCTGGAGTGCAATGGCCTGATATTGGCTCACCGCAACCTCTGCCTCCCAGGTTGAAGCGAGTCTCCTGCCTCAGCCTCCCAAGTACCTGGGATTACAGGCTTGTGCCACCACGCCCCACTAATTTTGTATTTTTAGTAGACACAGGGTTTCTGATGTTGATCAGGCTGGTCTTGAACTCCTGATCTCAGGTGTTCCGCCCGCCCCGGCCTCCCAAAGTGCTGGGATTACAGGCGTGAGCCACCACGCCCAGCAGATTTTTGATAATATGGTAGTATATTATGAAAATATTTGAGCTTAGTGTATTTTGGTTAAGCACTATTTTTGTAATATGTGTATGTCAATATGTTTGCATCAAGGATTATAAAATGTTACTGGTTCTGTTCAGGTAAAGATCATGATTTTATATTTTGGTTAGAATCTGTATGAATTGCTTCTTGAGTATGTTGTTTGGAGACTGCAGAATGTAATTCGAAGGCCAGAGGATGGATGACAAATTGAAAAGCCTGGATGCTCTTCCATGACTTTGCTACTGACAAATCAGATATGCTTCAAGTCTCAATTTACCTTTTTTATAATATGAAGGACTGAAAATGGTTTTGAAGGTTTCTTTAGGGTCTAAGTCTGTTTAATAATATTTTCATTTTAGGCTCTCCGTCAGATTGGACAGAGAACCATAAGCACTACTTCCCGCAGACATTTAAAAAATAAAGTTCCAGAGAAACAAAAACTGTTCCAGGTACTGAAGTATTTTATAGGAGATTGTTACTTGTAATAATTAGATTACCAAAAGGTAGAGTTAGGATAAACAAGTATGTGTATAAATTAGATCATATGACAATATAAACATTACAAAATAAGTCAAGAACATGTGCCATACTGCTAATAGTGGTTGTCTCTTGGGGAAAGACCTGGTGGAGCAGAGCAATTTACCTCTATAAGTAGTTTGATTATGAGTGATTTTTGTTTTATTATGGTTTCTAGCTTTTCCCAAATAAAACTTCAAGTGATTAAAAATAGTTGTATCATATATACATACAAATAAATACTTTACTGGACAGATGTACTAAATAGCTACTTTATGCTGGATTAGATGCTAGGGATATAATTTAAGGTTATAAACCAAAATCCCTTCCCCACTTTTTAGGGAAAAAAAGGTTCCTATGACTAAATCTAATGTGTGGCAATTATTGATTCTTTTATATTTCAGTTATATTAAAGTTGTTGAGATCAGTGTGTATGTTTTATAGCTTTAATGTTTATGTATTCTTTGGAAAGACCATCATTAATGGATCTCAAATTAACAGTAAAAGAAAAATGCTGACTTTTAGGAGTTCTTATTTTAAAAGTAGTAGGAGTAGAGACAGAATAAAGAAAATTGTAGGTCTTTTAAATTTTAATACTTAAATACTTTAATTATAGGGATTTAAGGAGCTATATCATTTTATATGCCTGTTCTTTTGAAACTTAGTTGGAAATGAGTGAGGCATCTATTATTGTCTTTTTTTTCTTTTTTTAATCTAGGAGGATGATGGAATTCCACTGTATGTAAAGGGTGGGATAGCTGATGTCCTCCTGTATAGAGCCACCATGGTTCTTACAGTTGGTGGTAAGGCCTTTGGAATGTTTGAAGGTTTATAGAAAAGTAATAGTAATGATAACTGATAACTTTATTGCTTTTGCTATGCCAGTATTTTAATGCAGGCAGTCTGTCTCCAGAATTTGATATCTTACCATGTCTCATAATGATTCAAGAGGATGACTGATACATACTGTATAAGAGCATTTTGATGTTTTTTTTTTTAAACGGAGTTTTGCTCTTGTTACCCAGGCTGGATTGCAATGGTGTGATCTCAGCTCACTGTGACCTCTGCTTTCCAGGTTCAAGCGATTCTCCTGCCTCAGCCTCCTGAGTAGCTGGGATTACAGGCATGCGCCACCCCGCCTGGCTAATTTTGTAGTTTTAGTAGAGATGAAGTTTTTCCATGTTGGTCAGGTTGGTCTGGAACTCCCGACCTCAGGTGATCTGCCCGCTATGGCCTCCCAAAGTGCTGGGATTACAGGCATGAGCCACTGCACCTGGCCTTAATAACAAAATAACACCAATAAGATTTGATGATTATCTTGTGATAGAGTTGGCTTTCTGAGTACCATTGGTGGTAGTGAAGGCTATAGTTCAGTTAAAAACATCCATTATATCCTACCTCTTATAGCAAGGGCTTTAAAACATTTTGACTGTGATGCAAAATAAAAGCGCACTTTACATCTAAACTCTACAGACATATTTATGACAAACAAAATTTGTGTGGAACAATACTTTTACTGGAAGGTAAAGAGAAGGGAATCTATATTTGAGTGATTATTTTGTGCCCATCATATTCATAGGAATGCCACATACTTGGATTTCTGTAAATCTTGCATGAAGTCTATAATATGTCTTCATTTTAAAGATGAGGAAACTATGTTAATTACCTGTTTGGGAAACTCTGCTCTCACATCACAACAATCAACATGGAAGACCTCTGTTGCCAAATGTGTGGGGGTTTTTCCCTACATACCATGTAATGGACACCAGCTAGGTGTCCTCCAATTCAGTTTCCACACTCTCTACTGGGAGATAGCATCAGATTCCACAGGTTGATGGCAGAAGACTGTCTCCTCCTTCCCACCAGTTACAAGTTTGGGTCTCTGGAACTTCTGACTGACTGGCTTTAAGTTGGGGTTCCCACAATCTCCTCACTAGGGGAACACATTTACCAGTTTATTATAAAAGGTATTATAGGCCGGGTGTGGTGGCTCATGCCTGTAATCCCAGCACTTTGGGAGGCTGAGGCTGACAGATCACGTGAGGTCAGGAGTTCAGGACTAGCCAGGCCCACATGGTGAAGCCCTGTCTCTACTAAAAACACAAAAATGAGCCGGGTGTGGTAGCACACACTTGTAATTCCAGCTACTCGTGAAGCTGAGGCAGGAAGATTGCTTTAACTGGTAGGCGGAGGTTGCAGTGAGCTGAGATTGTGCCACTGTACTCCAGCCTGGGCAACAGAGGGAGACTCTGTCTCAAAAAAAAAAAAAAGTCCTGAATTCCTTTTGGCCAATGTGACCATTTCTTTGACATTCTGGTAAATAGTTTTTAAAATGAAATTCCAGTTATCAGCTATTTTTTACATTACATTTGATTACTGTAAAATTATATCACTCTTCCTTTTTTTACATTCACTTTAGGGAAAGCTTGCATATTTTGAAGTCATTTTTTTCTTTGGCATTTGAATCATGCTTAATCATCCTTAGCATTTCTCAGGCAATCTTGGGTTAATATGGAAATAACGTTTGTATATGTTCTTATTTTTAAAAATTTTTGTATTTTATGTTGACAAATATATTATTGTGCCATACTTTGTTAAAACTACATTAAATATATTTTACATATATTTATTTAAAATTTTGCCAACACCTATCAAAATACTTTTTTGTGTTCTAATTAAGGTAGTCTTAATGCAAACTTACAACTTTTAAACTGGAATATTAAATTTATACACTTAGATCTCAGAATTTCTGGTTAGGTTCTTTTTTGTTTTTTATTTTTAGGAACAGCATATGCCTTCTATCAGCTGGCTGTGGCTGCGTTTCCCAAGAAGCAGGAGTGACTTCAGTCATCCCAGCAATCACTTGGTTCAGTTTCATTCCGCTCTCTATGGACCAGTAATCTGATAACCGAGCTCTTCTCTGGGGATCAATATTTATTGACTTGTAGTAACTGCCGCCAATAAAGCAGTCTTTACCATGCTTTGTCTGATTTTATCACTTTTATGCCAATAATTTCAACTTTTGGTCAGCCTTGTAAATCTTAGGTAAGGATCAAAGAAATGATTCTTCTGCCACAAAACTTGTATAAAGCAACATTATTGTGATATTATTTTAGTGAAATTTTACTTTTAACAGCTCAAAATTAGAGTCTCAATTTCTGTCTCAACTTGACATTTGAATGCATATTGCTTTTCCCCCTACCCACTCCAGTATATCTTGGAATATGCTAGAACCTGGGGGTAGTGGAAGCAGGTTATCTTTGGCTCCTGGGGTCTACATTTCTTTCTTTCTTTCTTTTTTTTCTCTCAGCTATGTGAGAGTATGCTTAAATACTGGATATATCCCACAGCTTAGAATTAGGGTTTAGTAGAATGACTTTGTAAAATATTTCAGTATTTGTTTTTTTCTACACTCAGAGTGGGTTCAGGTAGGTTTCTGTCATCAGGAACCAACCAAAGCAGGATAGTTACTGGGCTCCCCAGCTATCATACCATCTAATGGACCCACAACTCTTATTTACCCTAAACAGTAGTTAGGTGCTTAATAAATGGTAGCCATTATTGGCTTCTCATAATAGGAATGGTTCAAAAAGGTCTACTTCGAGAACACAAAATGCAAATAGATACAGAGAGTGTAAGAATCATAAAAAGAATTACAATGCTGCTCTAGGCAGTTTGCTTCAGGGTTTGCAGAACCCTTCCTGCTTTGAGAGAACTATGCATGAAGTTGGAAATTTCATAGACTTCAAGTTTGGGACTCCCCTTTCCTGGATTCTGGTGTGCATCCATGTGGAGAGTAGCATCTTGTGAACCACTTCAGGACTTTCCTTCTATATATATGGAGATTGGTGGCTCACGCCTGTAATCCCAGAACTTTGGGAGGCCGAGGCGGGTGGATCACGAGGTCAGGAGATCGAGACCATCCTGGCTAACACGGTGAAACCCCGTCTTTACTAAAAATTAGCCGGGCGCAGTGGCGGGCACCTGTAGTCCCAGCTACTTAGGAGGCTGAGGCAGGAGAATGGCGTGAACCAGGGAGGCGGAGCTTGCAGTGAGCCAGATTGCACCCCTGCACTCCAACGTGGGTGATACACCGAGACCGCGTTTCAAAAAAAAAAAAAAAAAAGATACAGAGTGCCTACTGTGTACTACCGTTTACGGTTTTAGGTGCCTAGGAATCATTGGTGAACAAAGGCAGATTCCTCCTCTCATGGAGTTTATGTTGTAGAAAGGGGTGGTAGGAAAGACAGTTTAAAAATAAATTGCACTGTTGGTTAAAAGATAAGTTCTATGGAAAAAGACCAAAGGGGAGAACTGACATGGGTGTGGATGGTTGGTTACAGTATTAAAGTTAGGGTAGTCTTCAACAGGAAGGTCAGATTATTTTGAGACATCTGAAAGTGAACTGGTCAGAAACAGTCATCCCGCTGTGTCAGAAATTGGTTCTGGGACCTCCCACGGATATGAAAATTTGTGAATGCCCAAGCCTTTTACATAAAATGGTGTAGTGTTTGCATATAACCTATGCACATCCTCCTGTATACTTTAAATATCCTAGGTTTGTTATAATACCTGATGCAGGATAAATGCTATGTAAATATACTGTATTGTTTTGGGGATAAGGACCAATAAGAAAGTCTGTATGTGTTCAATACAGATTCAGCCATTTATTTTTTGCCAAATATTTTCAAGCTGTTGGTTGAATCCACAGATGCGCAACCCATGGATATGGTGGGCCAACTGTATATGGGCAAAAGGCACTCTAGGAAAAGGAAACAGCTTAGAGCAAATGTCCTAAGGTGCCTGGCATGTTCAAAGAACAGAAAGGCAAGAGTAGATACCACTCGGTGGGTGAGGGAGAGGAAGTTAGTAGGGTGTGGGCCACATCAAGTAGGGTCTTGTAGGTTATTTTAAGGACTTTGGCTTTTGAGTGACATGGAGAGCCCTCATAGGATTTCTCAATGAAGAGTAGACTTACATGTTTTAAAGAGGACTAGCCTGGTTGTTGTGATAAAATAGACCATAGGGGGCAGTAGTAGAAACAGGCAGATCCTTTAAGATGCTTACTGCAGCAACTTAGATGAGAGGTGATGAAGGCTAAGAGCAGCTGTTAGCCATGAAAATGATGGAAAGTGTTCAAATTATGAGCAGAGGAGGATCTTTATCATCCACTTAAACCTTACCTTTCCTCATCCATCCATCCCACAATTTCTTATTGAGTATGAGAGTCTACTTTGTATTAAAGCACTGTTGTAGGCTCAGAGAATACAGCTGTGAAATAGATGAGCAAGCTCCTTCATGGGGCTTACATTCTAGTCACTGGAGATAGAAAACAAATAATTCATAAGGCTGATACTGTCCTATAGTGGGAACTGCAGATCAACAGGGTAGTCTATTGGGAGGAATAGTGCAGTGGAAGCTAGAAAAGGGCTGAGTAAAGTTACATTTGAACTGAGACCAGAAGAAAAGAAGGAGCCAGCTAACAGTGAGAAGAAAAGCATTCCAAGGAATGGGAAGAGGAAATTGCTTTGCAGGGACGAATTGCAGAAAGAGGACAAGTGTTGTGGAGCATAGGGAGCTGGAGAAAGCAGCAGTTGTTCTCTCTTCCACAGTGACTAACACAACAAATGGTCATGCCACTACGCACAGGGTCTAGATAGATTTGTTTTCTGGTTTCATAATATGCAACACGATCTCATAACCATAATATTGATTTAGCAAGAATCCCAAATATAAATTAATGTAGGCAATCTATCTCAGGCAGTTATCGTTACTATTATTAGTAAGAACTGGAAGCTGAGAACATACAGAGATCAAATACACAATTACATTTGAACTAGAACTCAAACCTAGATATGTCTTATTCTGAAGTCTGTTGTTTATCTATTATGTACCATGTTACTTCCTAAATGCAGAAAAAAAGAAAAAAAATACTTAGGATCATTTTACTTGTTGCTTTCCCCACAAACTTTATTCCTTTTGAATATTGTTGTATTCGTGGTTATGTTTGATGAATTAGCATCATAAGAATTGGCAATTTTTAAATTTTGCTCTTCTCTCAGACTCCTGTGAGTCTGGCTTTGTATCTACTCCAGTTGCCTATTTCTATTGAAATTATAGTTTTACAGCTGCTATTTACTATCTGAAAAAAAACAAAAAACAAACCCCACCAGCTTCTACAAGTCAAGGATATATTGAAAGACTCATCTTATTAATGAGGAAAACCAATAAAAACCCAAGACATTTTCTACATTTTTATCTCAGTATAATATACTGGAGGGAAAAAAGGATTAAATGTTCACAATTACATTGCTTGGAAACTAGAAAACTGCCTACTGAAATGGTAATTGTAAGCCAGGCACGGTGGCACGTGCCTGTAATCCCAGCTACTTGGCAGCTGAGAAGGGAGAATGGCTTGAGCCCAATAGTTGGAATCCAGCCTGGGCAACATAATGAGACTCTCTCTCTCAAAAAAAGAAAGAAACGGTAATTTTAAGGCATACATGAAGTCAGTTAAAGAAAGGGAAATTCATAACATTAGATATTGCAGACTTAGTGCCAGAATATATGCATGTATGTATGTATGTAAATTTGGATTTGAGTGTTGATTTCTAATTATCAATCTTCCATTAGTATAATGTAAGATGGGCTATTTCTTGAATTCTGAAATTATGCCAGATCTTTATTGAGCTCTTGGAGGAGGCCATCATCTTCCCTCTGGGAGCTGCTAAAAATATTCTCTAGCATTATTCTGGTGGCTAAAAGCTGGTATCCTTGTTTGGCCTTGTTTTTTCTCTTTCCAGTCCATTTTACCCCAGTGAATGCACTTAGCTAGAACAGCCTATGACCGTTAACATTTGGATGCTCTCCCTACAGTGCTTTTTCCTAAAATAGTACCTGCTCTGGGAAATCAGTATGCAGTGAACCATCTTGACTGTTTTGGTCACAAAGACATATCTTTACAATTGATCATTTCCCTATCTTAATTCTATCCTAATGATCATTAAAATGATTTCAAAAAGTTTTCTTTCCACTTTAGTTGGACCGTACAACAAAGGAACTGACCAGGAAGTTCCAGTCGAGGATGTGGAGCCTGGAGTCTCTTTTTTGTTCACCTCTATTACAATAAACGAAGCAAGATTTCAGACTATTGAGCAAAGTGAGTTGTCAGCTTGGATGAAAGTAAGGGTGGCAGGATGTGCTAGTAAGGATGTTAAAGGTAACCTAATGTCTTATAAGTTATGTTTTGTGTGAGACACAGAATAACTGCCACAAAGAAAGCAAAATGAATAGAAAATTAATAGGAAAATGGGTTAATTTGTAAAGAGGATAGGCTACATTATTCTTAGATTTCTGCCTTCTATAACCAGAGGAAAACAGGAAAGAAGATAGTGGAGATGATCTAGGGATTGCAGTTATAATTTACAGTTGCAGCATCTTCCTTACAAAGGAACACAACCTCCAAGACACTTGAAGGTAAGAACATGGGAATGGTAGAACTGAAAAGGCACTGTTCAGGAGACATGAGGCAGTTAATTCTGTGTGATGCTGAAGCCACCGGGCTTGGGAGTCAGCCGAGGTTACATCTACACTAGTTCCCAAATAACCATTATTCTGAGCCTCCACCTGTCCATTCAGGAACATTGCTACTCTTTAAAGTTAATTTTTTTTTTGAGTCATTGACACATCACATGCCCAGGAACATGATTTTCCATATCCCTGCCCACCTCTTCTTGTCCACTCCAGGAGAAAAAGTCAACCCATCCAGGTGCTCCTCTGCCCAAAGCTCTGTCTTCACATGCTTCCAAAGCTACCCATCCTTGGGTCCTGGGCCAGAGCTGGTTTGTATGGAGAAATGTGTAGTTTTCCTTCATGTATTCAGTCAACAAATATTGAAAAGTCTACTCTGAACCTGGCAAGGTTCTAGGCCCTGGAATATACACCCATGAACTAGACAAAAAATGTCCCCGCTCTTCGGGAGTTACATACCGAGCCATGCTTCCACAGCGTGGCCCTGAAGCAGCAATTCTGGAGGCCACAGTACAGCCAGTTCTCCCTGTCTGCAGGTTCAGCATCCACGGATTCAAACAATCCCTGTTTTAAAATGCAGCATTTGAGGAATGAAGAACCCGAGGATATGACGCCTGCGTTTCGTAGCCGTGGGTTCCACAGGGCCAACTACAGGACTTGAGCATCTGCAGATTTTGGTATCCCTGAGGGTCCTGGAACCAATCCTCTGCAGATACTGAAAGACAGCTGTATTGCAAAGTTTCCGGTAAAGATGACTGTTTCAGCTTTGGGCTTTTATTAGCACCTCTCTAATAAAACTCGCATGTGCCACAGAAAGAAGAAAGCATTTTTAGGCACACAATGCCTCAACACATACTTAGAGAACAATCCACATTTTTCTTTTGTTAGTCGAACAAAAGTATTCAAAGATATGCCTGTCGCATTGACAAACTTTCAAGGGATTCTAGAGCCTCAGTTTTTGCCTGGGAACAGGGAAACTGGCTTTTTCATGAAAGTAACGGAAGGTCTATTTTTTCTTTTGATATCTTGTTTTTCAGGGATTACTGCTTTTTTTCCAGTGCATCTTATGATAAAGGCTGGGCCCTGTAACATGATACTTTTATGGTAGGACAATTTTCTGACTGAGGACAAGAGTTCTCTCTAAGAGAAACAAGGGTTCCATTTGAAATGGCTCAACTCAAAACTAATGTTCACAAATCAATTCAGATTTGATAGTGATTTGTTGATGGAGTCAAATTTCCCATTCCACTTTGTCTTTCCGGCTGAGGAGTTGGGCTGTATTGTAAAGGAGCCATGGCGCCACTAGGGGGAAGTATTGGATAGGGAGGAAAAGAAAACTTAACATTCCTTCTGTTACCGTGGAATTACAGAGTATTTCAGTAAATCTAAATTTAAAATATCAAGATCTTGCCAGTCAGAAGTCATTTGCTTCTCTGAACTCCGATAACACTGCTTACACATACAAGTAATAGGAAGCATGCTTTGCGTTCATTATTTCTCGCATTCAATTTTAAGTTCCTTGAAGTATAAGGGCTGTCTTATAATTCCTTAGTCTGCTACATAATATCTGTTGAAGACATGAATATTTTATGAGAATCCTCTGAATACATACTGAGTTCTTAATGTTTGGAAATACTTTTATAATAATGCAATTTTTGAATATTTTTAAATTGACAAGTAAAAACTGCGGCTATTTATGGTGTACAACATGATGTTTTATTATGTAACTCCCACAAGGTGTATATATATAAATATAAATAAATATAAATAAATATGTCTATTTATATTTATATATACCTTGTGGTGTATAAATATAAATATATATTTTATTTATATATAAATAAATATATAAATATATTTATATAGAAATTTAAATTTATTAAGTATAATATATAAATATTTATATATTATATGTAAATATGTATAAATTTATCTATAAATAAAATATATATTTTTATTATAAATATAAAATTTATATATAAATAAAATATATAAATATATATTTATTTATAGAGAAATAAATACATATTTATATATTTTTATATAAAATAATATATAAATATACATTTATATACCACAAGGTATATATAAATATAAATATATTTATTTATTTGTATTTATATACCACAAGGTATATATAAATATAAATACATAAATTTATTTATATTTATATACCACAAGGTATATATAAATATGTATTATATATCTATACACACACACACACACACACACACCCCCCTTGTGGAAGGGCTAAATAAAACTACATAACATGTGTTTCCTCATATACTTATTTTTCAACTAGTCCTAAGTGAGAACACTTAAAATCTGCTCTCTTAGTAGTTTTCAAGTATACAATATATTATTATTAACTGTAGTTACTATGATGTACAATAGATATCTTGAACTTATTGCTGTCTAATTGAAATTTTGTGTCCTTTGACCAACATTGACCTGCTCTCCTAAACCCCAGCTTTTGTTAACCACCATTTTACTCTTTGCTCCTATGAGTTTGACTTTTTAACACTCCACATAAAAGTGAGATCATGTGGTATTTTTCTTTCTGTGCCTGTCTTATTTCACTTAATATAATGTCCTCCAGGTTCACCCATGTTGTCGCAAATGACAGAATTTCCTTCTTTTCAAAGGCTGATTAGTATTCCATTACATGTACATGCCACATTTTCTTTGTCCATTCATCTATTGATGGACACTTAGGTTGATTCCATATCTTGGCAATTGTGAATAATGCTACAATGCACATGTAGATATCTCTTTGGCTGATTGACTTTGTTTCCTCTGGATATATACCTAATAGTGGGATTGCTGGATCATACAGTAGTTCTATTTTTAATTTTTTGAGGAAGCTTCCTGTTGATTTCCATAATGGCTGTACTAATTTACATTCCCATCAATAACATGTAGGGGTTTTCTTTTTCTCCATATTCTCATCTATAGTAGTTATTTTTCATCTTTTTTATAATAGTCTTTCTAGCAGGTATGAGATGATATCTCACTGTGGTCTTAATTTGCATTTCCCTAATTATTAGTGATTTGAACTTTTTGTTTTTGTTTTTGAGACAGGCTCTCACTCTGTTGCTGAGGCTGAAGTGCAATGGCATGGTCTTGGTTCACTGCAACTTCTGCCTCCTGGACTCAAGCCATCCTCCCATCTTGGCCTCCCTAGTAACTGGGAATATAGGCACATGCCACCATGTCTGGCTAATTTTTGTATGTTTTGTAGAGATGGGATTTCACCATGTTGTCCAGGCTGGTCTTGTACTCCTGGGCTCAAGTGATCCACCTGCTTCGGCCTCTCAAAATGCTGGGATTATAGGTGTGAGCCACTGCGCCCAGCCAAGTCTTCTTTTGATAAATGTTTATTCAAGTCCTTTGCCCATTTTATTTTTTGAGTGTTACATAACTATTAGAAAGTTTGACAAGTTAATCAGATAAACAAATTGATAGCATTCATGGCACGTAAACAAAACATACACATTATTTTCAAATACCAGAGAAAAGTATTTAGAAGGACACCTTTTAGGCTGAAAATGACATTAACTTCGTGAAAGTAGAAATCCAACAGGTCACATTTTAAAAACACTGTGAAATGATCATAGAAATATCAATAAAAGTGAAATCAACAAGTAATATTTTGCCACATATAAATTTTATTTAAGATCAATATAAATATTGGATGAATTAACAAGTTCAAACTAAGAATATTGTACAAAATCAAGGAAGTATTTAAGGAGAATTCTTGTGACTGGAATCAAAGGACTTGAATTCATCTAACTACTTCTACCAATACTAGTAAGTTTAAGATGTTACAGAAAAACATAAATTATGGCCTTTTCCACTGCTATTCACCAATGTGGAAGTTAAGATTTCAGAAATGTGTTCAAAATGTAAAAATGCTTTCCCTTATTAATAGAATGATTACATTCTGAAAACAATTGTACCATATATCATATTGGAGGAGGTGGTGGTGTCTGAAATTAAGAAAAAATTCTGGGATTTGCTGTTGTAGGATAGAAATTATCTAAGTGAAATATTTCACTAATGTGTCATTGGCCCATTTTAAAATTGTGTTATTTTTCTTTAATTGAGTTGTCTGAATTCCTTATTATATTTTGGATATTAACTTGTCAGATGTATGGCTTGCAAATATATTCTCCCATAACATGGGTTGTCTCTTCACTCTATTGATTGTTTGTTTCCCTTTCTGGGCAGATGCTTCTTAGTTTGATGTAATCCCATTTGTCTAGTTTTGTTTTTATTGCCTGTGCTTTTGGGGTCATATTCAAAAAATCTTTACCCAGACCAATTATCATGGGACCCCTTATGCTTTCTTCTAGTAGTTACATAGTTTCAGGTCTTAATGTGTAAGTTTTTGATACATTTTGAGTTGATTTTCGTATGTGGTATGAGATGAAGGTTTAATTTTATTCTTGTGCAGATGGATAAACAGTTGTCTTTTCCACAATATGTGTTCGTGGCATCTTTGTTGAAGATCAACTGATTGTAAATGCATGGATTTATGTCTGGGCTCTCTATTCTGTTCTGTTGATCTATGTGACTGTTTCTATGCTAGCACCATGCTGTTTTGATTATATTAGCTTTGTAGTAGATTTTAAATCAGGTAGTGTTGATGCCTCCAGCTTTGTTCTTTTTGCTCAAGATTGCTTTGGCTGTTGGCGATCTTTTGTGGTTCTACATGAATTTAGGATTATTTTTTCTATCTCTGCGGAAAATGTCATTGGAATTCTGATAGGGATTACATTGAATGTATAGATTGCTTTAGTTAGTATAAACATGTTTACAATACTAATTCTTCTAATCCATGAGCATGAGCTGTCTTTCCCATTTCTTTGTGTCTTCTTTAATTTCTTTCATCAATGTTTTATAGTCTTCAGTGTACAGATCTTTCACCTCCTTGGTTTAATTTATTCTGAATTACTTTATTACTATTATTTTTAGCTATTCTAACTGGGTTTGTTTTACTGATTTCTTTTTTGCACAGTTCATTGTGAGTGTACAGAAATGCGATTCATTTTTGTATGTTGATTTAGTTGCCTGCAACTTTCCTGAATTAGTTTATTAGTTCTAATAGTCTTTTTTCATGAAATCTTTAGGGTTTTCTAAGTATAAGATCATGTATGGCTGGGCATGGTGGCTCACGCCTGTAATCCCAGCACTTTGGGAAGCTGAGGTGGGTGAATTACCTGAGGTCAGGAGTTCCAGACCAGCCTGGCCAACATGGTGAAACCCCTTCTCTACTATAAATACAAAAGTTAGCCGGGCGTGGTGGCAGGTGCCTATAATCCCAGCTGCTGAGGCATGAGAATCGCTTGAACCCGGGGGATGCAGGTTGCAGTGAGCCAAGATCGTGCCAATTTAGCCTAGGCGAAAGAGCGAAACTCCATCTCAAAAAAAAAGAAAAAAAAGATCATGTAACCAGTACTATGTTGAATAAAAGTGGTGAGAGTTGGTATCCTTGTCTTGTTCCTGATCTTTTAAAAAACGATTTCAACTTTTCACCATTAAGTATGTTAGCTATGCGGTTTCCAAAACAAATATTTGTAACATCAAGATTAAAAATAGAAATCCTAAAGCTAGTAAGACAGACTTACAAAGTTTAGAGGAAAAAATCTAAACTTAGTTGCAGAATTAGACAGAAACTCAGTGTTGTGATGACAAAATGCAGAATAAGTATAGATTTTACTTATATTTTGTAGCTAGTAAGTATAACTTCTCAGGTCTATTGTATTGAAACAAGGTAGCTGTAAATTTTATGCTTTGCATTCTCAAAAGTACAACTTCCTGTTTCTCTCAACATTCCTGCTTAAAACAAAACAAACCAAACGAACAAACAAAATAATGTTAACAGAACTTAAGGCTGAATCAAAGATACTCAGGATTTGAATGATTTGTTTACACATAGTGTATTATATGTCTTTGATTAAACTACATTGAAGTCCTTTTCTTTCCTTCTTCTGATATGTGTACAATATGTTTCATTTTCTTTCTAAATGGTTAAGCCATCCCTAAGAATTTTTCTTTAATTTTTCTCTGTGAAATTGTCTTGAGGAATACTCATATCTCCGGGCTCTCAGTCCAATCTTTCATTCAAGAAAAACATCAGTGTGCTTAACTGATACTAAGCAGAGAAATATTCAAGAATAAATGAGATAAGATTGCAGATGCTCACTGTGTTTTGTTTGCTGTTTTTTGTCTTTTGTTCTGTTTTGAGATAGGTTCTCGCTCTGTTACTCACGTTGGAGTGTAGTGGTGCAATCACGGCTCACGGTAGCCCCGACCTCCCAGGCTCAAGCATTCCTCCCACTTCAGCCTCCTAAGTAGCTGGAACTACTGTTTATATTTAATTAGTATTTATATTTAAGTAATTTTTAAATTTATTTTATGTAGAGATGAGGTGTTTCTTTTTTTTTCTTTTTCTTTTTTTTTTTGAGATAGAGTCTCACACTGTCGCCTGCTGCAACCTCTGCCTCCTGGTTCAAGCGATTCTCCTTGCCTCAATCTCCCAAGTAGCTAGGGTTACAGGCACCTGCCACCACGCCCAGCTAATTTTTTGTTTTTGTTTTTGTTTTTTTTTTTTGTATTTTTAGTAGAGATGGGACTTCACTATGTTGGCCAGGCTGGGCTCAAACTCTTGACCTCGTGATCTGCCTGCCTCGGCCTCCCAAAGTGCTGGGATTATAAGTGTGAGCCACTGTGCCCAGCTGAGATGAGGTCTTTCTATGTTGCCCAAGCTGGTCATTGTTTTTACTAGGTAGACAAAGCAGTATAAAACCAGTCCTTCACCTTCAGAGGGGCAGGAGCATAGGTGGGCTCAGAATGGCCTGCCAAGGAAAAAAATTCCTCCTGCACTGGCCCTCCTGCTTTTTACTTTTCTTCTCATGTCCTTTCAAGGGATGGACAAACCTGTAGCCAGATAGTCTTGGGCCTTATTGGTGTAGGACAACCTTCCACATTGCTATTTGGATATTTTTGTGCTTTACTTCTCCTTTGGAGACCAAAAAGTATGAGAGAAAATAAGGCCTATAACTTTACTAGTTGGAAACACTGGTTTTGAAAGTCTTTGTCTTAGTAGCATTGATTTTGGCTTTATTGAAATAACTAAGGATGAACTAGACGTTCTGGTCTGTCTTCACAAAGACCATGATATCTGCCTGCAAAACAGTCCATCGCTGGAGATCTGTGAAGTGAATGTGAAAATAATCCACAGGGAGAATGCTGAGAGATGAGGGACTGGAAGTCCAGGTGGCCATAGAAAGCAGGTTCAGTGGAGTCACAGGTGCATTAAGAGGTGGTTCAGCTAAATAGTTAACAGTGGGGGCAATCTCTAAGGAGTATGTGGTGGTATTAAAATGTCAACTAATTATTTGAAACTTCTCTTATCAAGAGGTGGAGTTGATGTTCCCTTCTCTTGAACCTGGGTGGTTTTGTAGCTGTCATGATGAATAAATGTAGCAAAAGTAATGCTGTGTGACTTCCACGGCTAGGTTAGAGAAGGGGAGGCAGCTTCTGACAGTTTTTCATGGGACACCTGTTAAGGGAGCTTCAGTCAACATGTGAAAACTCCACCTGCCCTGAAGTCAGCATGTGGAAAGACCTCCTAGACAGAAAGAGACAAGTTCAAGGAGCCCTAGCTGTTCTAGCCTGCAGCTATTGGGCTCTTTCCAGCCTGGGTGAGGTGCCAAGCATGTGAGTGAAGAAGCCTTCAAGATGATCCCAGCCCCAGCCACTGCCTGACTGCAACTGTGTAGAGACCCCATGTGAGAACTGCCTAGCAGAGTCCATTCAGCCAAGATCAATGAGAGAGAGAAATGCTGAACTGCTTTAAGCTATGTTTGGGACTGACTTTTTATGCAGCAACAGATTACTGGAACAAGGCATGAAAACACTGCATAATACACTGGAAGCATGATGCTGATAATCTGAGGTTCTCTCATGAAAGTTCTGGTGAAATGTAAATTGAGTGCATTCCAGCGGAAGTGGATGGTGCCCTTGTGAGGAAATTAGTTAAAAAGCACTTCTCTACAGCATGTGTTGATCTTGTCTATGTGCGTGAAAAGCAACGGAATAAATTTCATTTCTCTTGACCAGAAGTGGCCTAGGAGAGAACCGGGCCATGAAATGTAAGGGGCGGTCTTTGGGAAGTTTTCCTCCTTGATATTAAAAACAAAACAAAACAAATGATTTGAGAGGATAAAGGCTTCCTTTCCAGTCTCTGGGTGCACTTGTGTGAGAAGGGGACGCCTGACATCCACCTTTTAACCAGAAGGTGACAGAAACCAATGCCTGACATGACAGAGGGGAGAAATGAGAAACCACTGGATCCATCTTCATTGTCCTTCAGAATTAACCAGTTTGGATCTGCTGCCACTGGGCTTGTTGTTATCTAATAAACGTCCTTATTGTTTAAATCCCTGTTAGGAAAATCTCCTATTATTTGTAGTCCAAAATGCAGCGGATACACTCGATATAATGCTGTTTCTACCGAACGAGTGATTTTTAAAATTTAATTTTCTTAATTTTAAATCTGTCAGTGCATTTTCCATGAATTTATCTGGTTCACAAAAAACAGCTTAAGAGAGAAGTAGCCCTTAATTCAAAGCAGGGACTAATTTGCTGGGTTTTTTGTTTGTTTTGGCCTCTCAGGACACTGCCTCTACTTTAGCAAGGAGATGTTAATTAGTAAATGAATTGGCTTTTGTTTCTTCTGTTGTTGCAAATTTTCTTGTGCAGAAAATGATTCAGAGTCCAAAAACGAAGTATGAAACGCCATGGTGGACAGTTATGTTTTGATTAGAAAAGCTATCAGAGGTTGAAACAAGGTCTTCCCTTGTCTAAGTTTAATATTCTGTGGTGGCCAGCCGTTAGGGGCTGAACTGTATCCCTCCAAGATTCATATGTGGAAAATCCTAACTCCCAGTACCTCAGAATGTGACTATTTTGAGATAGGACCTTAAAGAAGTAATTATTGTTAAATGTAATCATTAGGTCATTAGGCCCTACTCCAATATGACTGGTGTTTTATTAACAAGAGGAAATTAGGACACAGAGAGAGACAGCAGACATGTGCACTTGCAGAGGGATGGCCAGATGAGGGCGAGTGAGAAAGGAGCCATCTGCAAGCCAGGGAGAGAGGCACCAGAAGAAACCAAACCTGCTGACACCTCGCCGTTGAGCTTCGAGTCTCCAGAATTATGAGAAAGTAAATTTCTGTTGTTTCTGGCAGTTTTGTTATGGCAGCCCTTGAAAACTAACACATGAGGTATATGAAATTGTAAGCTACATCCCATGAGGGGATGAGAAAACTGTAACTTGAGACATTTCCAGATAAGTTAAAATGCTATGTTATATCCAGTGCCATTTTTTTTTTTTTTTGAAAGAGTATACCGTTTTAAAACATTTATTCAGCATACAATGCTGGTGGATAATTAATTGCACTCCATCAGCGTTATGTGCTGGATAAATGTTTGAAGATTATAGTGGCATTACATTATTGTGCTGCCAAACTTGCCCACAGTTCTCAATGTAATCTTGGAAAAAATAAGGGTTTTGGAAAAGTGGAGATTGTGGCGAGAGAAGGATTTTTCACGGAAGGAGATCTTCGGGCCCTTCTTGTGTGATAATGGGATCCACATGAAGGAGATAGAATACAATTTGAAAGTCATTGCTTTTTGAATGTTCATAACTGTGAGACAAAGACATTGGAAACACTGTTAACACTTGAACCTTATTAGTGGATAAGGGAACACCTGAAAGATTTTAGTTTTGCCCAGAGTTCCCTAAACAGTAACTAGTTTCCTAAACAGTATTATTCACAATCTGTTGGATCAACTATTTTTAAGGTTGTTTGGAGGCAAATTTGTTCCCTTTGTGTAATAATTCATGACTTGATAAGCCTTTTGGCCTAATTCTAAATTCAGTTCTCAAAACAGTTTGTCCCTAAGTAAACTGCAATGCTGTTTTCTATTTAATTTCCTAAAAAAAGAAAACCCACTGGAAATATCCTTGTATTAGTGTTTATTTATTATTACATTTCAGTTAATGGAAATATGTAGTTATTCATCTTTTACTGGGAATCATTTTGATACTATGGAAATTACCCAGAATACTTTCTAATAAAATAAAAAGAATAGATCAACAATCTTATCTAGGTTTTCTCAGGTCTGCCTTACAATATTAGCCATCAGGAAATAGCTACCAAAATAGAACACTAGTATCTACAACACGATGGTATTTCTTAAACTGTATTTCACATTAAAAGCTATACAGAAAGCAGATTATTTTTAGTGTTTTCTTGCCCAGTTTTCAGTGACATTCTTGGAAATAAGATTGATTTTATAAAAGAAAGCCAGTTGCCTTTGACGTACTGATGTGTGAATTTGAAATGGCCACCGTTGAAAACTGGAAAAGGCACGTGTAATTTTGTTTTGTTACCAAGAATGCAGGCAATTTGTTAGAAAACTTGCCTGATTAAAATAAATTGATTAAAGATTAGACAAATAAGCATATAAAATAGAACTTCCTCTTTGGAAAGCTTGGGAACGATCATTTATATGAACACCAATTTTTATCTCTTTTTGGCAAATGAGAAAAAAATGTACATAAAATGTTGCAGTATTTAGAGGCAGAACTAACTAAGCATATTGACAAGCTATTTGCCACAGAAACTTTAAGGCCTAAAAAAATAGAATTTAGTGGAATAAATACTATTTTTAAAAGGAAACACATACGCACAAAAATATTTTCTTATTTTGTAAGCATTTTATTAAATGCTATTTGCTTTCGTATAGAACTGTTCTATAAAATTCACCTTTTTTCCCCACTACGTTACCAGTACTATAAATGATTATCTCTGTGGGGGAGGTGGAGGATGGGGGAGAAGATTAGATTAAATTATATCCTTTGTAGATATAAGATTCTATACGTTCATTACAAACAGATCCTGACATTTACAGCTAATTTTTATCTAACACTTACTCAGTGTCAGGTGCTGTCCTTAGTGCTTTGTAATTTTTGTGGCTCCAGAGTTGTACTGAGTAAAAAATAATCAGTGGCAGGGGCACATACTTGTAATCCCAGCAATTTGGGAGGCCGAGCTGGGAGGATTGCTTGAGGCCAGAAGTTCAAGACCAGCCTGGGTGACATAGCAAGACCTTGTTTTAAAAAAGTAAAAAAAAAAAAAAAGAACTAGCTATAGTGCTTATGTCTGTAGCCTCAGCTACTCTTCAGGCTGAGGTGGGAAGATCCTTTGAGCTGAAGAGTTTGAGGCTGCAGTAAGCTATGAGCCTGCCACTGCACTCCAGTCTGGGCAACAGAGTGAGATCCTGTCTTTAAATAAACAAAAGTTAATATATATATATTTTTTTTGTTAAAAAGAATCAGCTTCAAATCAGGGAGAAATTTTGACAATTAAATTCTAAGTTCATGTTTTACTAGAAAATGCATTATCTCCATTACCCCAGTATTCTGAGCAATAAGAGACCTCCTGCTTTTGTTGTCTCTTTGGGAATGGACTTTTGTACCAGGAAGTAACATATCCTGCTCAATGATGTCTGTATGTGCCAGGATGATACATACAACATGGCAGACAACCAAATTTTTAGGTTTTTGTGTGCTTTTTTTTTTTTAAACATGGAAAACAATAGAGAGAAGAAAGTTTGAGTTAAACCATGTAATCAACAAATTGAAGTAAACAGGACATGAAGTAGCAAAGTAGTAGATATTAGAAATGGAACAGATCAGTGAAGTCTGCGTTCATCCTTGAGTCATTGAAGAATAGGTCATCATGCTAAAGCAAGAAATGCTTATTCTTAGTATGTAATAGTCCTGTTCATTTATAAACTTGGTTTTCAGGATTCTCAGGCTCATCAGTCAGTTCTGTGGAAAGAAGAACTCACATTTTAATATGTCTCACTGCCATAGAATGTAATTTCTGTCATGTGGTGTATATTTTCTCATTTAAATTCATTACATTATTCATTTTGGCAATTTTCAAAACTAGAGCTGATCCATGAATTCTATCTTTATCTCTGTTGTAATTTTTACTTCCTTAGCTAAGGATGTCCTTCTCTTATCTGGCTGACTGACTCCTATGGAAGCATGGCTCAGCTGAAGCACCTTCATTTCGGGAGTCTGTCAGTTTCAGAAATCTGACTTAGGTATCCCACTGTGTGCCTACAGCCTGCTGGGTATACCTCTACATGCACTTATTACTCAAGATTGTGGCTTTGTTTGTTCCGCTCTCTTCTCCCCTGGATTATAAACTCCTTGAAGTCATGAATTATGTCCCTCATTTTTATATTCCTGGAGTGTCTGTTTTACAGCAAATATGCAATAAATTCCTCTTTTTCTTTTTTAAACATTTTTTCTCAGAACTGAGATTCAAAAAATCTCAAACATTTTTTCCTTAATACACTTTTAAAGTTACATTTTTGAGGGACAATTCATATACAATAAAACTAGCCCTTTTAAATTGTACAACTTAATGACTTGAGTATATAGTCCTGTAACTATGCCACGTTTATCATATGGAACATTTTCATCAGTGCCAACGGTTGCATTTGCTGCTTTGCAGTCAATCTCCTACCCCATCTCCAGCCCCTAAAAATCGCTGCTCTGATTTCTTTCTTTATAGTTTTGCCAGTACTATGCTGCCATAAATGAAATCATCTGTAGCATGCATTCCTTTGTGTCTGACTTTTTCACATGGCATAATGTGTTTGAAACCCATCCATGTTGCACATATCAGTAGCTTATTCCTTTTCATATTCCTGTTCATGTCTAGGTAGTACCCAGCGTTTGCATGGTCTCAATGTGTTCATCTATTTGGTGGACATTAGAGTTGTTTTTAGTTTGTGACTGTTATGGATAATGCTGCTATAAACATTCACATACAGGTCTTTATTATTTATTTATGTTTTTAGAGACAGGATCTTGTTCTGTCCCCCAGGCTGGAGTGCAGTGGCATGATCATAGTTCACTGCAGCCTCTAACTCCTGGACCCAAGTGATCCTTCCACCTCAGCCTCCTGAAGAGCTTGGATTACAGGCTCATACCACCATGCCCATCTACTCTTTTTTGTTTGTTTGTTTGTTTTTCTTTTTTTAAGACAGGGTTTTGCTACATTGCCCAGGAGTCTCTGACTCCTGGCCTCAAGCGATCTTCATGCCTTGGCCTCCCAAAGTTCTGGGATTATAGGCGTGAGCCAACACATCTGACTCCACATATAGGTCTTTATATATGCATACATTTTCATTTATCTTGGGTAAATATATAAGGTTGGAATTTCTGGGTTCAATAGCATGTGTTTAACTTGATAGTAAGATGCTAAACTTTTCCAAAGTGATTGTAATTTACAGATCTGTACACAGTATCTGTAGTTTCCAGTTCATAAGTATTTTTTAAATGAATATAAATATAATCACACTTGATTTTTGGTTTTATATTTGTCAGCTATAATTATTTTTTAAATATGTAAAAATAAATGGATAGATGTGCTAAGGCCTAGCTTTTTCTGGTTGCCAGAGTAGAAAGATGTTGAATAGGATTTATTCTTTTTCAAGCAACTCCTCTGCTTTTTAGTTAGTGATACTTCGAATTCCTTCATTACAGTGTCTTTCTTTTTTCAGGTAACGTTTTCTCAAGATGCTTGTTAGAATTCAAAGTCCCTACCAAGATGCTCTGGTAGGATTACTTCATCAGAGTTTATCAGGATGATTTTTCAATGGCCTTGCTAAGAGTCGTGTGAAAACAGCCATTCAGAGTATGGGGAGTCTGAGTTCAGGGGCAGCAGGCTGGAGGGGTTCCTGAGTGGGAGCCAAAGATGGGAAGAGCAGAGTGACATGGTGAGGGAGGGATACAGCAAATGACGAACAACCAATCTGGAAGGACACCAGAACCAGAAGCCTGCTTTGGTCTTCTTCCAGCTATGGCAGTAGATTTGGGTTTGAGAGCTAGCTGTGCCACTTTCTAGTTACGTGGCTTTAAGAAAATCATGTAACCTCCACTTGAAACATCAGATTAAAAAAATCTGGAATGCTTAGGAAATAACATTAGTTCCATCTGCATTAAAGGACTATTGTGGGCATTGCCTCGAGAAGTACTCAAGTGCAATATATGTATTTCACGAGTGTCTTCTTTTATTTGGTCAATTAAAAAACTGCTTTCCCTCCCTTTAATTCTCTTCTGTTTAACCCTCTTCTGACTGTTACTCTGTATATAACACATCAATGGCATGCTTCTCTCAGATTCTAATCTCCTTTTCTGCCCCCTTAAACCATCCTACACACTTTGGAGTAGATCATCTGTGGCACCTTCATAAATTCCTTTCTCTGGCCATCCGTCTCAGACCCAGAGGACAAAACTGTGAAGTCTGAGATGTGAGTAGGATGTGTCCTTCAGTTTCAGATTCTGGGATATGTCAAAGAATTCTTACAATACATTTCAATGAACTTGAAGTTCTAGAAGGAGCCTTCTTAATTTTTGAGATGATATGGGAGTCCTTCTGTGATTTATTTGTTGTCTACAAGATAAGCACAAGCATGTTTTCATGAGAGCATTTCAGTCATAGTCATTTATAAGACGCCTACATTTTCCTGGAAGCCTATATTCCCTTTCTATTTATTGCTGTATTTGTTTTGCCTTCTTTGCTTTTCAGCATAGTACTTGTTTATAAAAAAGATACCATGTAATCCTTTCAACGCCCTGTATGATAGGAAAGAGGAAATGAGGTTTGTTATGAATTTTTTAATGGAGTAAATGATTCGCTAGGGAAAACACACGTCCATGCAGTGATATCATCAATGATGATTCCATGGCCCCATTGTCCTCTGGGGACCTTCTCTTTTCATAGGCCACCCAGCTCACAGGATGGTTTTTCTTTTAAGTAAAGGCTATCCCCAAATTATGCTAAGCATGAGGACCAGGAGTTAACGAATTTCTGAAGACCATAGTGCAAAGGAGATTGCCTTGTGCTTGCAGCTTGTTTTTCAGGCTAAGTGCAATGAGTCCAAATTCCAATTAAAATCTTGTTAAAACTGATGTCAGAGAGCAGGAGTATTCAACACCTTGAATAGGACATGGCTTAGCTTGCTTTTTAGCTGCCAAGTGCCCAGTACAGCAGTCCACAAAAGGTGACCAATCACTATCTGCTGAAGAAAGGGATCCACGAAAAAAAGTCCCAATCAATCAAACTGGTAGTATAAACATAAAATATTTACTTTCTTAAAGGAAACATGTTCCTGCGATGTGTTGAATGTTTGTGTCCTTCATCTTCCAAATTCATATGTTGAAATCCCCAATGTGATGGTATTTGGAGATGGGTCTTTAGGAGATAATTAGGTTATGAGGGCAGAGCCCTCATGAATGGGATTAGTGCATTTAAGAGACATGATGGCTGTTGTGCACTATGATCGTGACTCTGAACAGCCACTGCACTTCAGCCTGGGCAACATAGCAAGATCCTATATCTAAAAAATAAAAAGATGAAAAAATAAAAGTAGAAGATATGGGAGAGCTTGCTTCCTTTCTCTCTCTCTGTCTCTGCCATGTGAGGATATAAGAAGATGGCCATTTGCATCCCCTCACCTGAACCTGCCAGCACCATGATCTTGGATGCCACCAGTCTGTGGTATTTTTGTTATAGAAGCCTAAACTGACTAGACAGTGTCTAAGTGCTTTATAGAGATTTATTGAGGTATCAGCAATGTAAGCTGAGCTTGTATTCTATATACATATCGGGAGTAATTCTTTACATTGGTGCCTCTACTACACAACATTTGTTAGCATCATTTTGAATTCTGGTATGCATTTAAAATAAATAAAGTGGCATTCCTCTCATTATATTGTATAATTTACATTTAATCTGTCAGAATATCTTTTCGTCAGTCACTATGAATTAGTATCATTTTATCTGTCCCCTGCCCCAGCACTTCGAACGTTTCGCTTTGTGTAAGAGAATACAGATGTTTACCATTGGATTTCTATCTATTAGCAGTAGAGTCATTGTTCTTTTCTCCTTATTCCATAGTAACAGAACCTCAGGTGTTTAGATGGACACATGGGTGGCCAGAAATTTCCACACTTCTCCCTAGCAGTTAGATGTGTCCATGTGACTCAGTTCTGGCCAAAGAGATACAATTGCAATTGTCAAAGAGCAGCTTGTGAGAACCTTCCTCAAAAGACAGCAAAGACCACCATTTGAAACTCTCCCCGTCTTTTTTTGTCCTTTGCTTCTTCTGGCTGAAATTCATACATCATCTCTGAAGTGGGTACAGCCATTTTGGACCATGCGGTACCCTGAAATGAGGCTTCATGTGTGGAATAATAGGATAGAAGGAACCTGGGTGTCTGAGGACTTCAGAAAACTGGATCAGCTTTGGACTACCTACCTCTTGATTTTCATGAGAATTTTAGTCCCTGTTATTTCTGTTTTCCATTACTAGTAGCAGAAACCTCTGATGAAGAAGAGTGCCAGTTGTGGACACTCTTAGGAGAGGGGCAATTAAAAATGAGTGAGGGAATGTTCTCTTAGATGCAAAGGTGGGCTTGGGAAGTAAGCAGACATTGCCTGTCACACAACACAAGTCCACTGTACTGGGTCTGCCCTTTCACCTGCACTCACTGCCCTGTGGACACAGGTCTGATGCTACTAAGTACTGGGCACGGTTGCAACCTTCCCCTCTTCCTCCCTCTGAAGCAGAAACTAATGATGTTGAGGCATCTGGTCTTAGCAGCTCTGTCAGTTGTACTGGGAGTGCTGGGTGGGCCAGGCACATGTAGTGGCATATGTCCTCATGTATTGTGGCAAGTTTTGTTTTGCTTTGACTTTGAAAGACTGCAGATGCAGATATGTTGTGATAGGTGGCAGCCTTCCATGGCTGTATTCTAACCTCAGTCTTGAGACAGGGAGGTAGTGAGTTCTAACATGTTTTACAAAATTCATGACATGCCCAGGAATAGGGTGTCTGGAATAGTGGAAGGAAGATGAGCCAGGCAGCTGGCATCTAGATTGTACTCCTGTCACTATTCAGGTTTTGCAAATGTGAAACAAGGGAGTGGGTTGCAGGAAGTCTAAGGTCCTTTTAAGTTCCGTCACTGTGATAATTTCTATAATCATTAGATCAGGTGTATCACAATTTCATTGCTTTCTTTATAAGTATGCAACTAATCTGTTGAGTATAAAGACAGTAAGAAAATATTACCTGTATTTCCTGAGAAGAAATAAAGCAAAACGTTCTTATATTTGGATATATATTTTAGCATCAATGTTAGTAAGAACAAGAAATAAATAGCATATTGAGTGTCCTTTGGGAAATGAAACTGTACCATGTTTCTGTCTGATTTAAACTTTAAAGTCAGGTCAGGTGTGGTGCCTCACGCCTGTCATCCCAGCACTTTGGGAGGCTGAGGCGGGAGGATCACTTGAGGTCAGGTGTTCGAGACCAGTCTGGTCAACTTGGTGAAAGCCCGTCTCTACTAAAAATACAAAAATTAGCCAGGCATGGTAGTGCACACCTGTAGTCCCAGCTACTTGGGAGGCTGAGGCAGGAGAATCGCTTGAACCCGGGAGGCAGAGGTTGCAGTGAGCCAAGATCGTACTACTGTACTCCAGCTTGGGCGACACAGCCAGACTCCATCTCAAATAAATAAATAAACAAACCTTAAAGTCAATGACAATAATGAACTAGATTCCTCCCAGGTGTAACATGGAAGTGGGGAGGGTGGAGGTTTGGGAAGCAGACAGGCCTGAGTTTCACACTGGCTCTATTACCCGGCCCATCAACTTTTCCTCTCAGTTTGCAAGTTTCCTCAAAATAATTTTCCTAACTACTATTGGCTAGTAGTTAGGCTGAACCAATAAACACCCACTTGAACCACTGATTTGGGGACCTGTGTGTCCTACAGGTGATTGATTAGTCCTTCTTATCTGCCAGTTCTATTAATAGATGACTCCTCTGGCTCTTCTGGGTGACAAGGCTTAGACTAATGTTTGTCAACCCTCACTGAGCATCAGAATTACCCAGCCAGCTTAAAAAATATACAGATGCCCAGGCCCCATCCTGAGAGTTAGATTTAATTGTCTGAGGCTGGCCCTCAGATATTATTAGTTCAGATGTTCTCAGTCTCCCCTAGTGATTTTTGTTTGTGCAGTCTGGCTTGAGACCTGTCAGCACCACCCCAAGCCACATGGTGGCCTCACAGTGGGTGCGGCAGAGGTGGAAGGAGTATTACTGAGGCATCGCAAGGCCCACACAACAGCCATATGGGGAAAAATCCATTATTTGTCTGTCAAGACCCTCACTTTAGTTCCAGGGTAAAAATCTGAATGAGTATTCGCCACTGCTAGAAAGTACAAGATGAGTCATTTCAACTTCATTTTCATCAATAGTGATAAAAATCACAAAGGCACAAGACTTCATTTCAAAAAAGTGTTAATTAAAACAAACTCAATCCTCAATACTTGGTTTTCTAACTCTACTTCCCTGATGTGAACATGGCCTTATGTGTTCCTAACATCAGAGATCAGGAACTTGTATTTTGAGGGCAATTAGTGGTTTTCTTTTAAAGCTATTGCTACCAAGAAAGAAACAAAAATACATGAAAATAAGCTTCAATAAGTAAAACTACAAACTACCTTTTTTTTTTTTTTTTAAGTAGACCTTGTGTGAGAGTTTGAAATAATTTTCTCAGTTTAAACAATGAGTGAGGACTTTATGTCCCATAGTCTTGATGAGTCTAATGCTTGAGCAGCAGATAGACGGAGGTTGGAGAAAATTTTTTAAGCATTTCCCAGCTGCTTTTTGCGTCACATGCAGTGTTATGCATTCAGCCACCCAAGAACAAGCTTGCTGGAGAGCCAAGAAATAACAATGCCATTGTTTTCCCTTTGAATAACTCTGCCTGTTGCACAGAGTGCAAATATGTCTTTTTAGTAGTTTTCTGTGGTTTGCAATTTCCAGAAAAAAAGAGTATATCACTCTAAAAAAATCTGTATTTGAACCTGAGACACTATTCATATTGTATTAATATAACAGAGTGTGTCCAATAAACTTTACTAGGAAAAATATCCAAGGATTTTGATCACATATAAGACACATGTAAAGCCATTTTTCATGTTCCCCTACAACTGACTCACCTGCCTCACTTCTCTAATTTTTTTGGCGCCATCATCATTCTTTCAGTCACCCGGCTTTGCTCCATCATCTTTAGATACTGTCTCGTCTTTACTTCCTAAAGCCAGCCATTTTTCTCTTTGCATGCTGCTGCTGTGAGCATCATACAGAGACTCTTAGTGTCTCTTCCTTGGATTCTGGTACCCCCTGCCCCAGTCTCCTTGCTTGCAGGTTGTCTTCCTAGCAAGTTACCCTGAGCCCTGTTGCCAGATTGGACTTGCCTCATGAGATTCTTTATCTATAGTATAGGGATAAAAAATAAATTTCCACCTATGAGTGAGAACATGCGGTGTTTGGTTTTCTGTTCTTGTGATAGTTTGCTAAGAATGATGGATTCCAGCTGCATCCATGTCCCTACAAAGGACACAAACTCATCCTTTTTTTATGGCTGCATAGTATTCCATGGTGTATATATGCCACATTTTCTTAATCCAATCTGTCACTGATGGACATTTGGGCATGTTCTCACTCATAGGTGGGAACTGAACAATGAGATCACTTGGACTCGGGAAGGGGAACATCACACACCGGGGCCTATCATGGGGAGGGGGGCGGGGGGAGGGATTGCATTGGGAGTTATACCTGATGTAAATGACGAGTTGATGGGTGCAGCACACCAACAAGGCACAAGTATACATATGTAACAAACCTGCACGTTATGCACATGTACCCTACAACTTACAGTATAATAATAATAAATAAATTAAAAAAAAAAATAAATTTCATGGACTGGCATATATACAATGCTTTGTGTAGTATCTGAAATATAGTGGGTGCTCTGTAAATTATAGTTATTTCTATATTCAGAGGAATAAAGTCCAGGCTCTCAGCCACTTTTAAGCCCCATTACTATTCCAGTTTTATTGAAAAACACTCTGCTAAAACCACTGTAGTTTATTTATTGCCCAACACATTTCCTGCTTTTTGCTATGTTTTCAAGTTCTCATTTTGAATTTTGTGCTTAGAATGCTTACTCCTAGTCCTTTGAAGTCTTCCTTCCCTAGAAATTCTTCAGGGACCACTTCAACATATAGTGCTTTCTCCTGCCCATGAACTTTTAACAATTCTTATTGTTGGGAGATATTTCTCCACAAGTCTCTCATGTTTCTGCATGTCTGTTGGCAGAGGCTCTGACTGCCAGCACTTTAGATGATCTCTTCAAGGGTGTTTGCATACTAACGGCTTTGGAAGACAGTGATCATTTCTGTCTCCAGAGCGAAGGGCAAGTTTGTTTACTGTCCAGTGTAACAAAAATAATGCGTCTCTCCAGGGCAAAAGCCACGCAGCCTTTTTGCCCTCATAAAAGATCTCAAGCTCAGATTCCATTCCTATAATGCAACCCACTGCATTTGCAAGGGTCACCTAGCTCTTCTTGTATCGCCCTGTTGGAACTGGGGCTTGAGAAACTGGTGTGAATTACTGTGAGCCATACAGTCCTTTGTTTTTGATTCCTTGTGTGTTCTGTCAGTACCCATGAAACTACAACAGGTTAACTTGTTAGCTTTCACGTAGGATAAAATCTCAGATCCTTCATATTTATTGATAACTATTATTATTATTTGGTTGTTATAGCTCCTATTTTTTTCATAGCAATCTATTTTTTTCTCCTTTTTCTTGTCATTGATTTGTGGAGGAACTGGTTCAGGATAAATCTTGTAGATTATCCCTCGGAAGTTTGCACGTCCTGCATTGAACTGATTGCTTCCTGTGATGTCATTTATCTTGTTCCTATAACCATCTATTTTTCCCCAAATCATTTTTCACATTGATCTTTCAGCTTTCAATTATCCTCTGTCTCCAAACTTCTCTTGAGTCATATTTGGCTTTCACATATGTTTATTTCTGGTCTTCATTACTATAAGTTTCTTATGGGCAGGACTTCTTTTGGTTTGCCTTTACAAAAAAAATCTCCCACTATTCCTAGTGAATATTATGACTAGAGTAACAGCATTTGCAGAATGAGTGTTTAGAATAAAAATGATTCAGTCTGATCAGATAACATCCTTTTGCTCTTCTCCACCAGAGGGCGCAACCACATTAGATTTAGGAGCATTTCAAAATCTGGGTTCTTGTCTGCTTTAAATATATTGATGTCAGTATTGTATACATGTAGCTGAATGAATTAGTAAATATATATAAATGAGTTATCAGGCCGGGTACGGTGGCTCACACTTTTAATCCCAGCACTTTGGGAGGCCGAGGCAGGCGGATCACTGGAGGTCAGGAGTTCCAGACCAAACATGGTGGCAAACATGGTGAAACTCCCTCTCTACTAAAAATACAAAAATTAGCCAGGCATGATGGCACGCACCTGTAATCCCAGATACTCAGGAGGATGAGGCATGAGCATTGCTTGAACCTGGGAGGCAGAGGTTGCAGTGCGCTGAAATCGCGACCCTGCATTCCAGTCTGAGCAACAGAGCCAGACTCCGTCTCAGAAAAACAAAACAAAACAAAACAAAACAAAACAAAACAAAAACGAGTTATCACATGGAGACCTGGTCAGGTTACATGTCACCCTACACAGGGGCTCCTACTGAGAGTAAATAAACATCTTCTGACTATGATTTCATTATTACCGCATTTCAATCGACTCGGTAATTAGTTTAAAAGCCAAGACCAAATCTTGAAAAATGGATTCCTGTGATTCTTCATATTTTCCATCAGTCTGAAAGTGTATTTAAGTATACACATACTGACTGCTGACACACAGAACAGTGGCCTGACTAGAAATTCTCCACCTTATGCTACTTTGATAGTTCCAAAGCAAATAGATTGCAAGATGCCTGTAGTGGTGTGATTTAAACAGTACTGAATTTTACGGAAACAAAGGAAGAAGTGGCAGTGGTTTGTTTTCTTAGCTCTTAAATTAATTAATTTCCTTTTATCTTCTACTTTTTGCTCAAGGAGGTCAGAGCTAACTGGAAAATCAACTCCCAGTGGCACTTGACTCTTGTTAAATCTAAATGATTTATGCTGAGATGTTATTTTATGTGGATACAGTGTTTTTTGAAATGTCATAGTTTCCTGTGCAATCACAGCTTTATTTTTTGTTTACAATCAGCTTTTTTAGGTTGAAGCAATTATACTTTTTTGAGGTCATATGAGGTTTGAGCTACCACTTTCCATAGTAAGCGAAATATGATGCAGTTTCTGCTTTCTGCTCCAAAGTTGCTCATTCACTAGTAGGGGAGGTTATTTCAGTACAGGTGAGATGGTCTGGGTGAAGTACTTGCAACGTCCTTTGTAAAGAAGCAGAACTTGTCAAAGAGGCAAGAATGCAGCACGTCCCCTTCCTTCCTTCCTTTCAGGATGGTTTGGTCTCAGGATTCCTAAGCTTTGCTAGTGCAGAGAGAGTGGTTGTCTATGGCTTCTCATTTTTAATGTTACAACATTCTGAGCCCACGATCTTGGGAGATTTAAATAGGCCACATACATGAAGTTGCTTCAGGTGTCCCAGCTGTTACTTGACAGAGTTTTGATGGCAAGGCCTTGTCTTACTTGTCTTTGCGTCAGCTGCTCTGAGCTTGGCACTGTAAATAGACGGTGCTCATTAAATGTATGTTGATCTGACTTGCACACAGGGATGGAAAGAAGAGGATTCAGACACACAGTTTTTGACTCTTGCTGGTCAGGCTGTCTCTCTGCTTCTGAGAATCAGAGCAGGTGGTGTACTACCTCCTCTCCTCACCCTTTTATTACAAGGGGCTTGTGAGAGCTTTCTTCACTCAAGATCCTCACAACTCACGCTGGGGCCAGCCTTAAGAGATAGGCAAATAGTTCATGTTCAGACGAGGTTTCCCCTTCCTTCTGAACAAATCAGCCAGAACCTGCAACGGAAGTGTTCTAGAAACTGTCTCACCTGTTGCCAGGAATGCCGGCTAGGTTGACCTCAAACAAATCAGTGAAGAGGCCCCCAATGCCTCTGAAGAAGTTAAGATTACAGAAGTTAAGGGCGCTCTGTAATATTAACTTCTTCCTGAAATCAGTATCTCTTCCCTTGTAAACTCACCCTTTCTTTGAAGAAACTTGATCAGAGCTTAGAAGCCTTGGAGCAAGAATTTCTGTAGGCAGTTAATTAAACAGCATGAAGAAAGTTGATGCCCCTCTCCCCACTCGTTCTCCCAACCTGCCGCCTCTCAGTCCTGAGAATCAAATACATGAATGAGACTTTTTATAAAAACTCACCCCAAGACTTGTAAGCCTGTCAACAACTTCCCAGCTCCACGCTCTCTGTAACTTTAACCTCCCACGCCAGGGTGAGCGCTGACCACTAGATCGCGCTGTCGGACAAGAAATCTGAGTGTCGGAACCGCCGGGAGCCCAGGACTCAGAGGGTGAAGCGGTGGGAGCTGAACAGAGGAAGCGCGAAGGAGGCAGATCCCGTGATATCGCCAGAGGAATAAAAGCCACAGAGAGCAACCAAACGGAATAAATCCAACCGGCTATTCCCCAGTCAATAAATATCACCAACGGATTCCAAAGGGTATTAGGATCTGGATGCACCATTGAAAGGGGAAGGATGGAAGAGGGTTACCCGTTCTTTACCGTTTATCATACTGGGAGTCTAGCGTAAAGGCCCCAGGGGACCAACACGCCAACGTCACGCGGGGAGGACCCCGGAGTGCCTCTTTGTACATATTTGAATTGCACTCGTGTCCCTGGGGAATGAGTGTATTTGAATTAGTTTCTGGAGGAATCTGTGTGGTCCCCAACCCGGGAGTCCTCTCCTTCCTGTTCCTCTCATCCTACTCTGGAAGTTTTGCGTAAGGATCCTTTTTGTTGAGCTAGAGAGAACGTTTGCAGGTGGTGGTTTGTGTTACCTACACTCCTTTGCAGCAACTATTTTCAGATACGTTAAATCCAAGTATGTGAACAAGAATGCCTCGAGCAAGAGAAGATGCCCACCCGGGTCCCCAGTAAGCTGCTCTTGGCTGGAGAGGGCTATGTGCGCGCCCTCGGGGACAGATGCCTTTTCCACCCAGTCTGCGGCCTCCAGCTGCAGGAAAGGGAAGCCCGTGACTGTATTTGGATCCCCGGAGGGTGACTGCGCAACTCCGGGGTTGAGAGATGCATTAGCAGCTCGGAGCCAAATCAACAAAAGTTCCCTTTTAAACAACAAAAAAAATCAACATTCAGAGTTACATGCTCCTCAGTCAACAACACCGCCATCTCTCTCTCTCTCTCTCTCTCTCACACACACACACACACACACACAGAGAGAGAGAGAGAGAGAGAGAGAGAGAGAGAGAGAGAGAGAGAGAACAAACATCTGGGCCAAAATGCAAACACCAGCCAGCTTGGGCTGGCGTGCAAAGTAGCAGTTTTCCTTTTTCCTTTCTGGACGGGGTGTCCTTGTCTGGGGGGCTTCCCTGGCGGTTTTAGGCCGCGGAGCAGGCCAAGGGCGCAGTCCTACTGGGTGCCCGCTTGGCGGCCTGAGGGACTTCTCTGCTCCCAGGCTCCGTCTTTGCGGCTGCCACTAGTCCACGCGCGGTCTGTAAGCCTGGTTGGACTGGGCTCCCTGCTCTTTGCGTGTTGGGTGGGGAGGCAAGTGAAGGGCTAGCTTGGGTGCAGACGCCGGCTGTCGACAAATTCGGGGCTCAGTGATACCAGGGCAATGTGGCTGCAAGCCTGACTGGGCGCAGCGTTGAGAAAGTCGGGTGTTCCCTCCCTGGGACGCGCTCACGCACTAGGGGTTTGTCAGACATCCTGGTTGTGAGGCTTTGAAGGGGGAAAAGCTTGTGCACTGTGTAGGCTCTTTGTGCGAGCTGCCCAGCTGGACTTCGAGTGGGCTGTGTGCTTGGGGAATGTGCAGAGGCGGCGATTCCTATTTGTCTTCATTGTCTCCCTCTTGTCTTCTCTGTTGCTTTCGCCGGCTCCTGCGGAGGGCAGCCTGTGTGTGGGGAGATGTGCAGAAAGGGGAGCTCCCTACAAGTTCTTATCATTCGAAAGGCAAGTTTGGAGGCTATTGCACCCAGTGGAGTGGGAAGGCCAAATTTGCAGACGTCAGAGCCAAAAGGGAAGAGAGGTTTACATTGGGGCCATGCCCTCGGATTCTACTATGGCGGGCGGTCAGTTCCAGAGAAGCAGCTCCTCTGTTCCCTTGCGCCCCACCCCGTTCCTTTGTTGTTCAAAGCTCCCCCAGCCCCCTCTCCCCACCAGCCACGGGAGTAACCCTTGGGCTTCAAGAGGCCAAAACGGTGCAGGGCCTGTACTGAGGTCAGACGTTATAATCGGAATCTCTCCGTAGCATTTTTCTGATTTCTTGGTGTGAGTGCTTGAAGCTTCCTCCCGTGCGCCTTGTACAAACTGGCAACCCTAGTACCAGACTCCTGCCCAGGAACAAGGGGTAGGATGCCAGGATGGAGGAGGCTGTTAAGAAGAGGCGACGGTGTTGGCAGAATATCAGCCGCCTATTTGGCTTCTCCAGTATTGTGTGTGGAGGGGTGCTTTGGGGTTTCAAACTTACTCCTCTTCGCCCCTTTGACCCCGCGAGGTTTTAAGGGCAGAGCTTTCAGTCCGAAGCCTCCGCTCGGGGCCAGGTTTCGCTCTGGTCCGGGTGAGAAGTTTCTGCAGTGGATGGAACTTGTTACTGAGCGGCTTCCTATTCTGAGGACCCCTGGGTTTCATAGCTTTCCTCTCCCTCTCTTTTGGCTCAACGTAAGCCTCCCAGTTCCGTCCTGAAGCACCAGGCGAGTGAAAGAGGACTGGGAAAGCCATCCCATCACTGAGCCCCGCGCGGGCGGCTGTCCGGGTTTCCAATCGCGCTTGGAGATTGAAAAAGACAGAAGGCGCGCCGCGTGTACAGACAGTTAGTTAATGGAAATCCTGTAAATCGGTTTTAAGTGCACCCAGGACAGAGGGGGAGGAAGGTGGAGGTAGTGATGATGAAGGATGGAGATCGGCAGGAGCGGGGGTGAATGGGTTACGCATCCTTGCATTTCTGAAAATGGGAGTCGCTCCCCTTCCCATTGTTCTTAATTTAGAAAAATTCATTAAAGAAATCGCAGGGATAGGGAAACCCGAGCTTCCCAGTCCGCCCCAAGTGGCGGAGTACGCGGCTTCCCTTGGCAGGGAACCCGGTTGCGGCTGTCCCCCTCTCTGCTCCCTCCCTTCTCCCCGCCCCCCGGCGGGGTACTGCTACTACGGCGATCGCCACCTCACGCCGAAGGAATGCTCAAAGTATGCACACGTTCCCAAAAGTAGACCTCCTTCACCGCCGGAGGAGCATACATCACCCCGTGGCAGCCGTCCACCTTCTCAGGCGTTTCGTAACCGAGTAAACTGAGAGCTGGGAACAGCCCTCTATTAAGTAGCCCGCGGCGCAGAGTCTCTTCCCACTTGGCGAAGGCGAACCGCCCCAGACGCGTCCGCGCGCCGGCAGCTGCAGGCTCAGGCGGTCTCCACTCGTCCTGCAGCGCCCGCCTCTCCTCTTGAGATTCTCCTCCTACTGGACTTCCCCGCCGCTGTCCACGCCTCGGCGGCCGCTAGGTGCTCCTGGAGCGCAGCGCCTATCGCCGGGGCGTGTGGGGGCCACACCGAGCACCAGCTTCTCCGACGCCAGGAAGCCGCCGTCGCCGCCTCTACCTCACCCTGTCGCCGCCGTCTCAGGTCAGCCTGGTTTCTGTCCCCTTTCCCCTACCCCATCATTCCTACAGACAACTCGGAAAACGGCGTCTAGCTTACACCTTGCCTGGAGCGGTGAAGAATCCTGGGAGAGGACAGTTTGGACTTGTAATAGTGTACATGGGCTTGAGCTTCGCCTTGTATACTGAGATTTTGTGATTTTGGGGGGGTTTTTGAGGGAGAGGGGAATGTTGCTTTTCTTAAGAGCTGAGCACGGTTTTGTGCGCGCAAAGCATCCCGTTCAGTGTTTCCGTTTCTAGAGGAGTTTCATCTGTGGATGCTGTCGATTTCAATGGAGGGCGCACCGGGTTCTGGGGCGGCAGGGCCCTGGTTATCTTGCGGCTGTGGCTTTGTCGGGGAGGGCAGGCTTGCGGCGGGGGTGCTGGGAAGGTATTTTGATGACGCACGGTGCGGAATTCTTTGGAGGGCCCGCTGAGTGCTCTGCAGCTCGTCGAGGCTGCACGGGTGTGTGTGGCATCTCGAGACAGATTCCAAGTGGAGTGTTCTGGCTCCTTTCCTCCCCTACCTTTCAGCGCATCCGAGATGGAGGGTTAGGCCCGCCCTAGGGTACTCATTCTTGGCGGACTTTCCCCAGCTCCAGGAGAAAGCCCCTCTCCGACTCCCTCCCGGTGCATTGGTGGAGGCCCTATTCCGGGTCTGTGAGATCTCTGCTGCGTTTTCCCACTCAAATATTAAACTTGTGGGGATCAGAGAGCGTGGGGCGCCCGACTGGTTCACCGAGCGGAACAGGTACCTCCAAGAGGGCGTCCTCGGGAGCCCTCCAGTGACCAGTTCAGGGTTCCCTGGGATTCTGAGCCAGGGAGACTCTCGACCCGGACTCGGTAGTCTTCTAATGAATGCTGGGGAAGGATGGGACAGGAAAGGAAATAAACGCTAAGCTCTCCTTTGGCTAATGCCAAGGTGGTGGTGGTGGGTGGGAGAGGAGGTAGGCGACGCGCACGCGGTGTGTGTGTGTGTGTGGGAGAGATTTTCTTTTTAACTTGACGCGGGAGTTAAGAAATTGGGTTCTTCCAGCGGGGAATTGGGAGGGGACGAGTTGGCAGAAGGGGCGAGTCCACTTAGCCCCAACTCCCACCCCAATGGACTCATTTTTATTCATGACGGTGAAGTGAGGGAATCCTCGCTGCCACGTAGGGGCGGCCGCTTTCAGATATTTATGTCTGAGAATGCTCAATGAATTGTTGCTAAGCATTGAAATGAATGTTTTGGCTAAAAAGGAGAGAAAACATTTTCTTTTTTAAAACATATGGACGAGATGCTTGGCTGGCTGGCTGAGCTCTAACTGCGTTTCGGTATCCCGGCGCGAGATGATTCATTCTTGCCGCTAAGTCGGGAAACCGACAGGAGGCGATCGAGACCCAGCAAAAGTGTTTCTACTCAGATTTTTGTTGAGTTCAGCTGTTAAAAAAAAAAATCTGCTCACAGCTTTTCGGTGGGTCGATTGTTCGCCTTTAACTTTTCGCAATCACGACTGCCAACTGAGTTGGAAATTATTATACCAAAGTTAAGGCCAGGAGATTGGAACAATGGCCCAGTCTCACCTCTTGCTTTTCACTGATGTCGAAGAGGGTTAGCAATGTCAAACAGTTGTTAATTAGGAAGAAAGAAATTGCTAGACCCCTTAGATACCTAGGGCAGTGCCAAAATTTTAATCTTGGCTTCATAAAAAGGAGCTCTAGGCAGTTTGGCACGCCTGCTCATCAGACATTTAAAATGCAATTTACACACAGGCTGAGGAAAGCTGCCCTCATGCTTTGTGCCAATAATTTGGAAAGTCATCGTTGGAGATTGTCAGTTTCTTTTCTCAAAGAGGCCTCGACCTTTGGCTCATTTTTGTATTCCCACTGCAGGACAGTCTCCTATCCCCCTCCATTTTTCCTGAGGCCTAGGCTGTTGGTTTACAATAATTTATGTACCTCAGACTCAACTCTTTTTATGTTTTGCCACTGGCAGCTTCCCAGTTCAGTTCCTTGCTAGTAGCTTTTGTCTTTGGGTTGAACCTTAGACTATTTTAGGAGATTCCATTCTGTAGACATGGGTTAAGTACCTACTGTGTCCTGGGAAACCACAAAGATGAATAAGATTCTTTGTCTTTAAGGAATTAATAATGTAATTACAAAATTAGAAAGAATCAGAACAGAACATATTCTCCTCTGGGGCATATATACTTATAATCTTCCAGCTTAAACAAACAGTTAAATACAAAGATTATTATTGATAATTTCTATTTAAAAACACCTTGGAAAAACAGACAAAAGTGTCTTGCTTCTTCCATTTTGCTGCCTTTTTTGTTATTATGTATTTTGGAGTTGTTTTTCCCTCATCTCAGGTAAAGGATTTATCAGATGTGAAAACAACACAGTTAGCAGGAGGGTCAGGTTTCAGCTGGGCCTTACATTTTTCTGTATAATCCATTTCAGATCTTAAAGAGCTGCATATTTGAAAGCAGAACAACATGAAGAAAAAAGAGAATTAAAAAGGTTTATTATACTTTTCCAAATTACCCTGAGACCACTAAAATACAGTTACCTAAAAAGTTCAGCAGCTAGGAAAAAGCAGCCAAATAAAATCCCCAGCTGGAAGAGATATTTAGTTGAGTGAAGGATAAAATAACCTCTGAATTAGCCATTACCCAGGCAGGATGAAATCATGTGGGGGCTGGTAAGGCCTTCACCCGGGATGCTAAGCAGGACCAGTCTCCAGGAGAACAGGACCCTTTTTAAACTTGAACTTCCTCCTAGGGCCATGATTAAACTTCTGTAGACGAACTTGACTTCCACTGCTTCACAATAGGCCCATTATGTGCTGGAGTAGGCCCTGTGGTTATTAAGGCAGATCTGGTCGGGTTCTGGACTAGGTCCAGGCTCCAGTTCTAACCTGGTTCAAGGCCTGCCCAGACCCAGTTCTGATGCGGTTACTGCTTCCTCCCGCAGAGCTCTTCATGCCGCTGTAAGCTCGGAGGCCGAGGATGCGGACCAGGCTTCCCCCAGTGCTTGCCGCCCTGGGCGCGGCCCTGCTCCTGTCTTCCATTGAGGCAGAAGGTAAAAGGCTCCCTTCCCCTTCTCCGAGTGACAATGCAAAATTCGAGAAAGGAAAAAACACATCTTTCTTGCTTCTATTGCTTGCTCTGTTTTCCCTGCGCTTCGTGCTCTCTCCGGTGGTTTCTCTCCTCCAGAGAAACGCCCCTTTCTCCTGAGGTTTGTCCATTTCCCAGCTCTCAGGTCCAGCTCTTTTGTATTCTGCTTAATGCATTCCATACAGTGCTGTGTGGTCTTCTTGAGCTTGTCTCTGCGGTGTGCTGTCCACACTGCCACCTGCATTGCTGCCTAATGAGAGGACCAGCCACCCGAGAGGGGGCGACGGCTCTAATCATCTCAACCAACAGGACACCTCCGGGTGGCACCCAGGAGCCCCGAAGAGCGGGCGCACTCGCTCGCTTGGCTAGTAACGAACCACCTGGCTCGGGGCTGCGACCTCGGTGACAGAACACAATAAAAGACTCCAACAGCGCTGGCTCTGCGCCTCTGTGTGCTTTGTGGGGAGCTCAGTCGGCGGGGCGGATGGTGCGGGCAGATGAGCCAGCAGCCAAGCACCCTAGGGGATGATGGCTGGCAAGCGGAGATCCGGCACCCCGGGTGTTCGCCTGACCTAGGGTCGCGGCTGTCCCTGTTTGGTTCGCAGGGCTCCAAGGCGCGTGGCCTGGACTGGCCCAGCTCAGACAGGTTGAGCCTGGGCCAAGGTTTCCAGCCTGGGAAGCGAGCGCGCACCGGAGTTGCTGGGCACCACCTCCAGTGTCCTGCCCTTGCTCCCTTCTGCCTCCCTCTGGGAGAGCCCGGTGCGTCTGACCTCCCCGCGGAGGCGGTGGGGCGCTCTGAGATGGGTTTCCAAAACGGCGCCCTGTGGTTCCTCCTCTAGGAAGTGGAGGGCTTTTGTTAGATGTCCCACCCAATTATGTTGGTTGTATGCGCTTGATGTCTTAATTTCTCAGTGTTCATTAAACAAGCCAGGTCTATATGTCAACCCCATGGCGACTTCTGTGGTCCCTCAGTTGTCATTGGAGACCTGAAAAATTAGTTTTCTTATTCTGCAAGGTAAATGGGGTAATGTCATGAAAGATATCTTTTTTTTTTTTTCAATAAAGAAATACCCTTGATGAAGTTAAGGGAGGAAAAAAAAACACTTCTGCAAGTGACAGCTGTGTAAGTTCTGGGTTGAGTTGTGCTTTTTTAGAGGCTGTGAGAAAGTAAAGTTGTTTGCATGATTATGCCGAGGTTTTCAAGGTTTCTATAGTGTTTGATTTTCTACTTCGAGACTACAGGTTAAAAAAATAGATTAGGGGAAGCAGAGTATTTCCAAAATGTATGGCATGTTTAGTAAAGTGACAGAAAGGTGCTGACTTTTCTTAGCTGATAAATATTTTATGAATGTAGAGTCTTTTCAGAGTGAACTCTGTGAAGTAATATTAAGATGAGGTTGCTTTTAATGTTCCTTTCTGTGTCGTTGTTAGGAAGGAATTTTATTTGAGGAACTTCTGGAGGCCCTACTACAGATATTTTTAGATAATTCACTGAAGTGGCCCATTTATTGCTCATTAAGAAAATAGTTATTTGAAAATCAGAAAGAGTTGAGAATTCTTAGAAAAATAATTAGGCTGGAAATGATGTAAGTGGAAAAAATTGATTCGGAATTAGATATTGGCTGGTTAGCAAAGTGCAGTTAAAAAGAACAGCTTACTATCTACATTTCTGATTATTCCCATATTATATTTTATCTTTTAAATTTGTATTTATTTCCATATGGTACAGCTCTTTTTTTGCTTTCTTAAATTGTGTCTTTTCTTGTATCCCATCTCCTTAAGTTAGTATTTAATAATTATATTTTAGTAGGATTCATTTTTTGACCTTATTCTCTAGTTTGGCATGGTCAAATAGAAATACGGTATGAGCCACAAATATAAGCCACATATGTAACCTACATTTTTTTTTCTGGTAGCCACATTCAAAATGGAAAAAGAAACAGGATAAATTAAATTTTATAATGTATTTTATTTAACCTAAATTATTTCATCATGGAGCCCATATGAAAATTATTAGTGAGATATTTGACTTTTTTTGTACTATGTCTTTGACAATTGGGTGTGTATTTTATACTTGCAGTGCAGTTTATTCTTTAAATTATTTTTATTTTTCCTGAAACAGAGTCTCGCTCTGTTGCCCAGGCTGGAGTGTAGTGGCTTGATCTTGGCTCACTGCAGACTTTGCCTCCTGGGTTCAAGTGATTCCCATACCTTAACCTCCTGAGTAGCTGGTACTACAGGGGTTTGCCACCATGCTTGGCTAATTTTTGTATTTTTAGTAGAGATGGGGTTTCACCATGTTGGCCAGGCTGGTCTTGAACCTCTGGCCTCAATCGATCCACCTGCCTCAGCCTCCCAAAGTCTGGGATTACAGGCAGCACTGTTTATTTTGTACTGGCCACATTTCAAGAGCTTGATAGCCACACATGTCTGGTTGCTCCCGTGTTGGACAGCACAGCCCTGGTGTTGACTCCTAAGTGGTGCTGGGAGCCTTTGAAGGGCTAACAAAATTTGTGGCCAAAGCCTTTCTGGGGACACTGGGCTGGGACCAGAATTTCTTTGAAATATTTCTGTTGGGGGCATTTCAAAATTTCAACTTGGGACTCTATTTGGTACCATGCCATTTCAATCTGAATCCTAAAGTAGCCACAGTTACGTTTCTTTTCCTTTCATGACTCACACTTGCACTCTTACATTCATACTATTTTATCACCATTTTCTATGACCTTAATGTTTTGTATATTAAAAACCCAATACCTTTTTGAAAACATTAATTAAAATGTTTTGGCATTCACTTTTTGCATTTCTTCCTTTTTATAGTGGCAATATTTTTGTTTTGTTTTTCTTCTGCTTATTTGTATTAGGAGCTATATTTTTCATACTATGTTATCTTGTCCTATAGAAATAAGAGTGGAAATGATTTTTTTTCACTTCAGTATTTATAATTTTTAGCCACTGTATAGACTTTATCAACTGTATCACTGCATAGACTTTATCAGCCATATCTGAGTGGCCTAGAATGTATGAATTATTTTTGGTTCATGTATCATACAGTGTGTTAATTATCCTGTAGAAAATTTAACACTTTGCATTTAAAGGTTAATGGCCAGTATTCCCTGAGAGTTGGACACTTTTCTAATTAATCTAGGATTAGAGATGAACACAGGTTTTGTGAAAAACAGAGTGTTAATTTTGGTTAGTCTGATTTATAGTTTATAATATATAATAAACAACGGAATATTATCAATTCATCTGTGAGTTGTGGCTATAGCTTTGTCTTGTGTCTAGGTTAAGAGACTACTTTGTATATATTTCTATAATCCTATGTCTAATTTGTGTTATAACAGAAATTTCAAACTAGAGGCTAACATAGAGATCATCTATTCTACTCTCACTTTCCAAATGAGAAAGTGAGGCCCAGAGAGGCTGAATCACTTGGTCAACTAATGCACCTACTTAGATATGAAAAACAGACAAGACCCCAGTCTTCTAGTCCTAGGTTAGTGCTGGTTTGGTCACACTGTGCTTTCTTTGTGCTTAACAACTGGTTGTTCCAGAAAGTTTAATGAGAGGACACATTTTATAATGTGTATAAAATAATCTGTAGCTTATTCTAAAACATTATCTTTTCAACTGATTATTTATGGTACCTTGAAAACTCAAATGAAATGAATTTCTATATCATGGCAAAGATCATTAAATTTATACTAACTTTGCTTGGCAAACATAAATTAATGCCTATAGAATATGGTTAACTCATCACATATTGCACACTTGTCAAGGTTTCTACTATTAAGGTAGTATCCTTTCCAGTGTTGTTATCACAGATATCAAACTAAAGATCTTACTAGTTCATCAAGATATTTTAGTAGTGTATTATTAGCTTTGATTTATCTATAGCACATTGTATATACTTACCAATACTTATTAGACTCCTCTACTCCCGCTCATCCATTTTCCTACCTGTCTATCCATCCTTCTCTTCATTCATCTCTGCAGTGGCTGGTAATTTCTTGGACATAGCCCCTTTTTGGGTGCCCTATTAAAAATGTTTCAAAAAGTTATATATCAAGATGGACACTTTAGTTTTAAATGCTTGAACAAGTGTATAAAGTTAATGTACCAAATTCCATCTATATCTGAATTGGAGATAACTGAATACCACATATTTATGTATATATGTATAATAATACATAATATGTATAATATATACACATATAATTATTCATGTATATATATAAATCAGCTCCATATAAATATTGTTTATATTTACAAATATATGTATATATTAAAAATATGTATATATTAAACCCATTTATGTCTAGTGTTCCATTATTGGAATGCTAAGCATGTGGGAGTTATTTATATCCTACTGCTCAAGGTCATTGCCAAGGTCTGATTACAAAAATTCAAAAAATTGCAACCTCAGGCATAAATGGTTTAAAAGCAACTACTTATAAATATTGTTTTCTAAAGTTAATTTTTGATGGAAATATTTCTTCTACTTTGCATCTAATCTAGTACAGTAGAAAACTGTATGTTTTTGTAGTCAGACCATGGAATCCAAGTGTTGTTGCCTATTGGCTGTGTTATCTCTCTGAATTTCACTGATTTATCTGTAAAGCAGGGATAATAAGGCCCATCACTGGGTTCTTACAAGGAAAAAAGCGGCAACACAGTAACCAGCTCTCTGCCTGTTACAGAGGACAGTCAGTAAGTGTCAGCTATTATTATCATTCCCAAAATGTCCTAAATCCTGTTTATGTAACGGGATTTATGTAGCAAAAGTTTATGTAACAAGAATCTCATCAGAATGAGCCTTTTGTAGCATAGTATTTTGATAACAAAAAACATTATTTTGTAAATATGAAATTAAACTATGAGAGTAAAAATACTTAAAATTTTGGTCTCTTCACTATCAGTATTCAGGTTTTATGAATATATGTAAGATTGTTATTTATTTATAATTTTCATTCTGTTTCTCTTGGTTCGGATTCTCATCCTATGCATCTATGGCTCTTTGTAATTATAATCCATATGCAGCTAGTACATAATTGAAAATTTCTGGGCTGGGAATGGTGGCTCATGCCTATAATCCCAGCACTGTGGGAGGCTAAGGCGGGCGGATTACCTGAGGTCGAGACTTCAAGAGCAGCCTGACCAACATGGAGAAACCCCATCTCTAGTAAAAATACAAAATTAGCCAGACATGGTAGAGCTCGCCTGTAATCCCAGCTACTCAGGAGGCTGAGGCAGGAGAATCGCTTGAACCCGGGAGGCTGAGGGTGTGGTGAGCCAAGGTTGTACCACTGCACTCCTCCAGCCTGGGCAACAAGAGCAAAACCCTGTCTCAAAACAAACAAACAAACAAAACCAAACAAACAAAACCAGAAAATTTCCAGCATCAGCATTATCAGCATTGTCTTAGGGAACACTTAGACTCTGTGATATGTGATGGTGTTTATGAATTATTTTTATGTAAAAGAAAATATTTCAAAATTAATAACGTACATTTTTTGCATTGATTTATGTTAACATGGGTCATACACTCACATCTGCTTTATTATTATTTTTTCATGAAACAAAACAAACAAATGTACAAATAGAATGGCAAGCCTGAAAAGCTGTATATGCAATAAAATTGGCCAGAAGAAAAGTGAAGCAGGCTCTCTGTTGTACCCATGCGGGTTGGCCATTCTTTCCTACTTTGATTCCCACATACCGCAGTTTCTATGAACACCTCAAGATCCTCTGAAATGTTAAAGACTTTTCCCCACAGTCAATTTTTCAGTTTATCTGGAATCCTGGTCATTTGGATATCAACAAGGGGGGCCGCTGCTGCCCTTCAGCAGTTTTAACCTAGTGTCCGCTGCTTCAGGTCATTTTCCTTCCAAGGTTGGTGGTACTGTTTTTCCATGTACTGATTTTTTTAAAAGCATGCTCAGGCCAGTTGTGTCTGCCTTTGCATTAAATTTGTCCTGAGCCATTGCTATTGGAACAATATTTTATAATGATATTCTTAATGCCCGTTGTCCTATTAACATCTGTTGCATGCATGCTATACTAAGTGATGAGTACAGCTAAACCTCAAAATATGATTAAAGACCGAAGAATGTTGAGTAATTAAACTATGCATGTAGATTAATAGTCTAATCTCACTGCCTGTGTATGGATAGTAAGAATATAACATTCATTCCAATACTAGTGTATCCAATAAAAATAAAAAGCCATTTCCTATAGTTGGAGGCAGCAGTCCACTAAAGCAAATGTTTGCTTAATTATTTCCATTAAAACATGTTATTAATATTACATAAATCTTTAACCCCAGTTAAATTCTGTGACTCATGTTTCAAGGCTACTAGTGTATTTTAATTGACCTTTGGAAAAACCTAAAAGGAAATTGTAATCTCTCAAAACAGATGCAAAAATTCTGACTCACAAGGAATACTTTCAGACTAAAACATTTTAAGAAGAGTGTGGCTGAAAGTCATCTTAATTCGTTGACCTGTTTCAAGAGTAATACTTTTTAATTCATCAACCATGCACTGACAGTGAGTCAGTACAATGCTGCATGATGAGGCATGAACATTGTAGAGAGAATATCATTATAAAATATTTAGGAAACGTCTTTGTGTAATGACTACTGTACATGGAGGCTTTTGTTCATTGTGGGAAACTAAAAACAAGTCAACATTTCATTGACACATGCATGATACTGTACAGTTTTGTATGTAAACTATTTCTTTCTGTACTTTTCAGTTATTCCTGTCATTGACTTTTCCAAGTTTTTATGCGCAGTCATGTCTTCAGATCACTGATCCTTCTTCACTGTTTTCTTTAAGTTCTGTAAATAAATGTCCATAAATATACATTGATGTTGTCTTTTCATAATTAACCATTGTTTTGTAAAGGACCATACTGGCATTTTAATCTAAAATGCCCTTTCTAGTATGGAGTATACCTGCTGCAAAGGAAATAATAGTGTTGGTTTACACCCTGGAACATTCAGCAAGCTGGTGTAAACAGGCAGAATATTAGTTTTATAAACTTTTGAATATCACTATTTATATACCTACAAATTATTAACATCACTTATTTTTGAATACTTGCCTATGAATATGAATATACATTTAAATGTATATTTCCTTGTCAGATATAACTGTTTCCCATGATTCCTCATTTTCATTAAAATATATTTTTCATCTCTGCTACATATTGAGATTTATCAAATAACAATGAATAATTACAAGGCAAATAATGCAGAGAATGAACCAAAATCATCATTGATTCTTGTCCATATTATGGGAAAAAACGTATTATGTCAATGTTTTGAATTAACTTCTCTGGTTGTAAGCAGGTTGTGATTTAGCATGCTTGTTCAAAATGCACTCAGCATGTATCAAAATTCCTTTAATTGTTATGTGAATTGTTTGCATATGTGGTTATTATATGTGATTTCATTGTACTTGTATGTACTTGTATCCAAATATGTTTCTATTATGCTTGATTTTGCTGGCCATTCTTGAATGACCTAGCAACTCAAGAATCAAAAGTGTTTCGTGCTGTCTTCTGTAATATGTATACTCTCTGATGTTTTGTCAGCTTTTAGTTTTATTCTTATCCAACAACATATCTTTTATATTTGTTGGAAACAAATTTATGCAAAGACAATTTTAGAAAGCTTTGCTTAACACAATTCTTTGTTAATTAAATTGACCATTTTGTGACATTGAAAACCTTAATAATATAAACTCTCTCTTTTGCAGTTGACCCACCTTCAGACTTGAATTTTAAAATTATAGATGAAAATACTGTTCATATGTCATGGGCAAAACCAGTTGATCCAATTGTGGGTTACAGAATAACGGTGGACCCTACAACAGGTAAGTTTTGAGACTGGAGTTTTAGGACAGAAGCATCAAGATGATATAATTCAATCTCCACCTCTTCTCCCATTTCATCATGAAGAAGCTGAGCTTTAGGAAGCCTGAGGGATTTGATCCATGTCACCAGACATTTGCTGAACTCAGGTTTCAGATTTCCAGCCTAGTATCCACTATTATATTTTAATGTTATTGAGTATAACATGTTTTGCTGTGGTAGGCTGTTCTTATTAAAATTGTACTCTATTTTTACCTGATCAAAATATTGTTAGTAATCTTTGATCTTATAAAATCAAATCCTTGTTCCTTGGCATTCTTCTTGAATTACTTAATCTTTTCAGCATTTAAAGTATCAGCTGATGAAGTACGTTGTTACACCTTACCCAGTGTCCTACACATTTCAGTATCCAGGAAACATCATTCTGTGATAATGGTAAACAACCATGATGACAGATAAGAATTTACTTTGGCTAGGTGGATTCTGTAGACACTAGGCTGAATCCTTGGAAAACAAAACTTGTTTTGCTTGTTCTCAAGCATTGTCTTTAGTGTTAATAATGTTGCCAAAATGTGGAGAACCAAACTCTATTGATTAATTTTTAGTTCTAAAATGGAATGAGAAAATGACCATTTCTACTAACATTGGCTAAATGGTAAGAAGAAGTCTTGACTGGCTGACAGTAGAGATGGAAGATGTCAATACAGATTATTACTAGAACTGTGTTTATTTATCTTTTAGCCTTTAAAAATGTTAATGATTTTACATATCGATTTACCAGGAAATATAGCTTTTTTAAAAAAGATGATTTAAAAACTTAAAAAGGAGTCAAAAATTTACTTTTTTCTCTTTGAATCTTTCTCCCCAAATATATTTGCAGTTACCTTATTCATTCCAAAGCAGAAAATCAGTTCTAACAAGGTCCATCCAGTTTCCAGATGTTGGGAATAACTGACACCCAGCAATTCCAAAACTGGCACTGGGACTATCCAACCTGGCAGAGTCTGAGTGTCTTGATGTCCTCTGGGGATCTTGGTTGGTTTTGCATATTCCACCTGCAAACCAAGAGCATTTTTCAGTGGTCTATTGCACCTGTTATCTTTTCTAATTATTTATATTTTGATGAAAACAGTATAATTAAAAATATCATCAGGCACATCATTCCCAGGAACCACCATGTTTCCTGATTGAATTGAGAATTAACAGAATCTAGAAGGGAGTACATAATTGCCAAAATATAAGTAAACACCTAGTATACTGGACCTTGAAATATTTGATACCTGCTTAAGTCAATGCAGAGGTCAATGTTACCCATTAAAGCATGTGGCCATTTGAGAATGGAATATGCACTGCTTCTACACAGATTTCCTACTAGAGATTGGTCTTAACCTCTGGGGCTTGTTTTCCTTGAGTTTATTTTCATTTCTTATTTCTCTCTCTCTGCTGTTCTCCAATGCATAATTTAAAATTAAATTCTTTTTCTTTGCATTTATAAAACTGTTATCTCCCATTAGTCTCCAAAACCAATGATAGATTTTTAGTTTGATATTCTGGTATACCTTTAAACTAGAAAAGTCTTGAATTCTCAAACAAGTATTAAATATGATTGTAACAAAAGAAATACCAGTCCATTTATTAAATTTCTAAAATTCAAAATTTTAGTTTTGGAAGGCAGTAAAAAAAATAATGTTTGAGTGTCCTGAAAAAAATGTATATATTGAATTTTTCAGATTTTGAGTACTTCTGGGAATTACAGTATATTGTGTTGTGTTATATGTGAAAAATGTTTTCTTGCATTCATATTTTTCCTTTTTATATTTCCAGATGGGCCTACTAAAGAATTTACCCTTGCAGCTAGTACCACTGAAACTTTATTGTCAGAACTTGTACCTGAAACAGAGTATGTGGTGACAATAACTTCATATGATGAAGTAGAAGAAAGTGTACCAGTTATAGGACAACTAACAAGTAAGCATACATATAAATTAAAATACTTGTGTCCTTTTTATTTTGCAGAAAGGTTTTCCTACTTCAGATTTAATCTCTTGTGATACAGAGTTAATTTATACCAGTACTAACTATTTTTTCTGTTATCCTAGTTATTAGTGGACATGAATAATTCATTCCTGATTTATAACTCTGGTCTCTGGAAACAGCAGGAATGTTATAAATGAAGACCATTAAAAATGTTAAACTTTGCTGGACAACAATGTGAATATCTTTTTGAAATATCTCAAAGATATCACTAAAATAACTTACTTGCAAGGGAATGATTATCTGGCAGTATTCTCTGACCAACTGGGCAGGGCCATACTTTTAAGAGACAATAGCAAAAACTAACATAATATATTTATTCTATTTTAAAGAGAATGTCTGCTTGGGTTCATTTCCTTTTGTAATAATAAAGTTTTAACTTAGTTCAAACAGGTAGTTCGACAAAGCCAGTGGAGAAGAAACCTGGAAAAACCGAGATACAAAGTGAGTGTTTCTCGTACTATTTTTGCTTAGATTCATGGAAGTAATAAATGTAGGATAGAACAAATGTTCCAGTTATATACATAGATTGATCTTATTCCTATATTAATTTCTATAAGCTTTATCTAGAAGGAGCACAGACAATATAAGAATAATGTATAACTAAGCCATTATAACCTAAGTTCTGACATTCTAGCCAGTTTTTCATTCTATTTACTAGATATTCTTTTCAATGGGAGAGTTTGAAATTGTGTGTGTTCAACCTTTCCTGCAGGATTTTGGCAATAGGTGAAAACAAAGCATATTTCAGGACTCAGCTCGTTTCTCAAAGACAAACTGATAGCAGTAGGTGGTACTTAGGAATATATGAGAAATACAAGGCTGGAACATGAGAGAGATGCCCTCAGCTAGTGTTCAAAGCAATACAATTGTCATGAAAATACTTTTCTAAGTCTATGTGTATGTTATGCTCCTCTCTAGGTTATTTACATGGCCTTAGTTGAAAAGTTGTAACCTTTTTCAGAGTCTCTATAACACACCTCTTATAAATTGGTGCATTTGTAATCAGATGAAAGCAATTTTATTTAGTCTGGCTCTTGCAGTTATTAGCCTCCTTTTGTCTTATATTGCTTTGTCTGACTTATGGGGATAGATCCTTAAGGGGTTTCTTGGACTTCTAATTTTGTCACCTTCTAAAACTTGGATTTATGACCTAGAATGACAATAAAAAGATTATAAACATAAAGGTCTCTTTATCTGGAAATATTCCTTCCAGACCACTGTTTATCATTATTTCAGATGCTAATATTTTTAACAATTAGTACTGATTTTAAATTGAAGTATTATGCCAAGTATTGACTTTTTAATAGGCTTGAACTGACCTATTAAATAGTGTGCAAAACTTATTTAAGAATACAACTTGTATTTGGCTTGCAAAATTTTCCAGCACCCTCTCCTTCTCTTCCTAGCCAAATACTTCTTTTATTACCTACCAACTGACTGCAAGGACAAAGTCATCTTCAGAAAATTCACTTGGTATTGCATAACAAATACAGATTTTCATAAAACCAACTTGACCTCTACCATAGAAAGAAGGAAAGATAACATATTCAGTTATAAAAGCTGATCATTGTATTCTGATAATTTCAGAATACCACATGGATTTTTAACTTTTGAATAAAAATAATTGTTTACCCTCTTTGTTCACTAAAAGTAGGTTTTAATTGTCGAATTTAAATATATTGATAATTAGGACTAGATATTTTGGCTATTTTGCATAATTTTATGCTTGTTTTTACTTCTGTTAGGCTCCCTTAGCCCTCTAGACTAACCCTAATACAAACTTTAGATAATTATATTGAAAAGTGCAATAGAATATTAACAAATTAGGTCTTCAACTCAACTGCACTTCCTTGAATGGTGCAGCAATTATTTTGTATTTATTTGTTGATAAATACCAAGGAATAAAAACCCTTTGCTTGTATTTCTTTTGTGTGACTCCTAAATGTTTTATAAAATTTGGACTTGTAAAGAAGAGTGAGGGTATAGTTTATAAAAATGGATAGGTTCATAGCACGAATACTTGGACTTTATGCCCCTGGAGAGCAGGTTATAGATCTGTTTGTCTCTTTTTGTATAATGTCTTATATAGCAATTTAAAGACATCTAGTTCCATGAATTCATCTTGATAAAGGCATTGAAAATGCTTCTATGTGTTGTTAGTAAAACTGTATATTCATTTGTGCATGTGGGTGAAGAACAATCGGTGAATATGTTCTAATGAACAGAATGATTTAAGGAGCTGACATTCTTGCGATGTTAGCATGTATTGATGAGCTGATTTAATAAAGCATCATTTAAAAAGATATCAAATGTATTACAGAATGCTCTGTCAGTGCCTGGACTGATCTGATTTTCCTTGTGGATGGCTCTTGGAGTGTGGGAAGAAATAATTTCAAGTACATTTTAGACTTTATTGCTGCTCTTGTGTCTGCTTTTGATATTGGGGAAGAGAAGACAAGAGTTGGAGTTGTTCAGTACAGCTCTGATACCAGGACTGAATTTAACTTAAATCAGTACTACCAAAGGGATGAGCTTCTTGCTGCAATAAAAAAAATTCCATATAAAGGTGGCAACACAATGACAGGTATGTTCTACAGATTTCTTTAGTGTTAAAAATAAATGAAATGTCTGTTTCAGAAAGAAATGACGCATTGCCTATTACATATTAAATATTTTTGACATTATTCGCATAGTTTTTGACTTTGGAAAAATTGTGTAGTACAGAGTAAATGAACATGTTTCTTTTCCCTTTAGGGGATGCCATTGATTATTTAGTTAAAAATACTTTCACGGAATCTGCTGGGGCAAGAGTTGGCTTTCCTAAAGTGGCAATTATTATTACGGATGGAAAATCCCAGGATGAAGTGGAAATTCCAGCAAGAGAGCTTCGTAATGTTGGAGTTGAAGTTTTCTCCTTGGGTAGGTTAAGTTCAGTTAATTATTTCCATTTTACAACTCCTGCAGTATGCTTAATGTTTAGGAAGATTAAATATTGATTCCTTAAGGAAGGATGCTATTAGAAGTGTTTACTGCATTTTTATAGTGTAATATTAAAGACTTAAATTGTCTTTAAGTAAAAATTCTGCTTATCTATTTCCCTTATATAACTCCCTTAGCATATGTATTTAGGAAGGTGGTATTCACATTCTTTGCCAGCTCTCTACTTTTCAAAGAATGCTGGACCAATGATTCTAATAAAGATCCTCCTTGTATTATCATTAAGTGTTTTTTATGTGTTTCCTATATTATGTAATACTTGAAGAATTCAGAGGGCTCCAGCTTATTCAGGACTCTGGAAGAAAAAAGTATTATCTTTACAGATGGCAAAGACATATGATGGTATGGTTGGGATGAAAGCCCACTCTGTTTAACTAACCATTTGTTTTCCTCTTTGGCTGGCCACTCTATGTCAAATTACAAAATGTTTTTGTCATCTGCGCAGTTGCACATTCGTTATGAAGCAAAGCAATCTGGCTTATGACTTAATAATGATTTGAATATGTCTTCAGTTGTGGAAGACAGAGAAAACGAAGAACTCCTCCAAGTCAATTGGCACATTTCCCATTTCAATATGTCCTTATCCTTTTGTTTCAAAGGCATTAAAGCTGCAGATGCAAAAGAACTCAAACAAATTGCCTCCACACCTTCACTGAACCATGTTTTCAATGTGGCCAACTTTGATGCAATCGTGGATATTCAGAATGAGATCATCTCCCAGGTGTGCTCAGGTGTTGATGAACAACTTGGCGAATTGGTTAGTGGAGAAGAAGGTGAGTAGACTGTGTAGTATTCCTCAGGTGTTAGTCTTTTCCATTGTTTGAGTATTTATAGTTTTATAGTTATCTTAGAAGTAGACATACTTAAATATTTCTTCCAGTGATTCTCCAATTATGTATACTCCATTTGCATTGTTTTTTAGCAACTCAACTTGTTGATACCATTTGCATTGTTTTTCCTTCCAGTGGAACATTCAATAAAATGTATCATTGCAAAGTTCTTAAAATTTTTTTTGGGAGTGACAAGTTATGATTTACTCTTTTGTTTAAGACTCTTTTGTGTACGTTGAATGTCTGTCTGATTATGCTATTATGGTACTTGCTTTAATTATCTTGCACTCTGATTTAAACGTTGATGGGCTGGAAAGACATTTGCAACTTAAAATAATAAAAATGTTTCTGTTAACTGGCTAAGGACAAGGGTTTTCTATAATTATACTCTGTGTAATGTTTTGAAAGCTTTTAAGAATATTTCAAAGGTCAGTCAATGTGATCCTTCCATTAGAAAATTCTCTCATTTCTATTAGTTATTACTTCTAAATACATGGGAGAAAGAAGAGACATTTCAAAAGCATCCTTTTGAACATTAAAAATAACAACCTTAAGCCTTTATATTTTTCCATCATTGTTCTCCTCTCAGCCTGAGAATCATTAAGTGATTAAACATAAATTCTAAATAGCGACATCTTCAATCATACAAACTCTTTAATCTTCAATCTCAACATTTTGTCAAAATGTTCATTGGTCCTAATTCTGTCTCAGAACCTCTCATTACTTCATGGGCTCTCAATCTGTTCCTTTGTTTTACTGTCTAATGTCCATCCTTTTTGCTTTGTATTATTATAAAATCCATCTCATTCACCTCTACTTTTCTCTGATTATTTCTCTCTACTCAATCTTTTAAACAGTTTAATTCTTCCTGGGGTGCAGTTGCATGTATGCAAGGGTAGGCCAAACTTTTTTGCTGCCACTGTTGGAACTTTCCCTGTGTAGGAGGGGGCTGGGGCTGCATCACAGGTGCTCACATTTCTCTTTAGTGTCTTTTCTCTTCTGCTGGACTAACCTGAGGCTTCTCTTCTGCTAGACTAGCCTGTACTGCCTCTGTATCCCTCAGGTTTGGCCAAATTTCCATGTGGCATCTCTGTGGCTTCCCTCCTACTACTTTTTACGGAAACATAATTTTTAAATATATATATATATTTAAAATTATTTTCATTTTTTAAACTTTTAAGTTCAGGGGTACATGTACAGGTTTGTTACATAGATAAACTTGTTTCAGGGGGGTTTGTTGTACAGATCATTTCATTACCCAGGTATTAAGCCTAGTACCTATTAGTTATTTTTCCTGATACTTTCCCTCCTTCTACCTTCAACCCTCCAATAGGCCCCAATGTGTGTGTTGTTTCTCTCTATGTATCCATGTGTTCTCATCATTTAGCCCCCAGTTATAAGCAAGAACATGTGGTATTTGGTTTTCTGTTCCTGTGTTAGTTTGCTAAGGATAATGGCCTCTAGTTCTATCCATGTCCCTGCAAAGGACATGGTCTTATTCTTTTTCATAGCTGTATAGTATTCCATGGTATACATGTCCCACATTTTCCTTATCCAGTCTATCATTGATGGGGTTTTTGTTAATTCCAAGTCTTTGATATTGTGAATAGTGCTGCAGTGGATATACGCGTGCATGTATCTTTATAATAGGATGATTTATATTCCTTGGGTATATACCCAGTAATGGGATTGCTGGGTCAAATGGTGTTTCTGTTCTTAGTTCTTTGAGGAATTGTTGCACTGTCTTCCACAATGGTTGAACTAATTTACACTCCTACCAACAGTATATAGGCATTCCTTTTTCTCCAGTACCTCACCAGCATTTGTTATTTTTTGACTTTTTAATAGTAGCCATTCTGACTGGTGTGAGATGGTGTCTCATTGTGGTTTTGATTTGCGTTTCTCTAATAATCAGTGATGTTGAACTTTTTTTTGTATTATTGTTGACCACATGGATGTCTTCTTTTGAAAAGTGTCTGTTTATGTCCTTTGCCCACTTTTTAATGGGGCTGTGTGTTGTTTTCTTGTAAATTTGTTTATGTTCCTTATAGATGCTGGATATTAGACCTTTGTTGGATGCATAGTTTGCAAAAATTTTCTCCCATTTTGTATGTTGTCTGTTTACTCTGTTGGTAGTTTCTTTTGAGTTTCTTTTGCTGTGTAGAAACTCTTTAGTTTAATTAGATCCCATTTGTCAATTTTTGTTTTCGTTGCAATTGCTTTTGGCATCTTTGTCATGAAATCTATGTCCTGAATGGTATTGCCTAGTTGTTTTCCAGGATTTTGACAGTTTTGGGTCTTACATTTAAGTCTTTAGTCCATCTTGAGTTAATTTTTTTTATATGGTCTAAGGAAGGGGTCCAGATTCAATCTTCTGCATATGGCTAGCCAGTTATCTGGGCACAATTTATTGAATAGGGAGTCCTTTCCCCATTGCTTGTTTTTGTCAGGGTTGTTGAAGATCAGATGGTTGTAGGTGTTCAGTCTTACTTCTGGATTCTCTATTCTGTACCATTGGTCTAGATGTCTGTTTTTGTACCAGTACTATGCTGTTTTGGTTACCACAGCCCTGTAATATAGTTTGAAGTCAGATAGCGTGACACCTCCAGCTTTGTTCTTTCTGCTTAGGATTGCCTCAGATATTCGGATTCTTTTTTGTTCCATATGAAATTTAAAATACTTGTTTCTAGTTCTGTGAAGAATCTCAATGGTAGTTTATTAGGAATAGCGGTCAATCTATAGATTGCTTTTGGCAGTATGGCCATTTTAATGATATTGATTCTTTCTATTTATGAGCATGGAATGTTTTCCATTGTCATCTCTGATTTCTTTGAGCAGTGGTTTGTAGTTCCTCTTGTAGAGATCTTTCACCTAACTAGATGGCTGTATTCCTAGGTATTTTATTCTATTATTCACAACTCCCATTGTGAATGGGAGTTCGTTCCTGATTTGGCTCTCAACTTGACTGTTGTTGTGTATAGGAATGCTAGCAATTTTTGCACATTGATTTTATATCCTGAGACTTTGCTAAAGTTGTTTATCAACTTAATAAGCTTTTTGGCTGAGACTATGCAGTTTTCTAGAGGGATTATGTCATCTGCAAACAGGGGTAGTTTGACTTCCTTTCTTTATATTCGGATGCTTTTTATTTCTTTTTCTTGCTTGATTGCTCTGGCCAGAACATCCAATCCTATGTTGAACAGGAGTGTTGAGAGAGGGCAACCTCATCTTGTGCTAGTTTTCAAGAGAAATGCTTCCAGCTTTTGCCTGTTCAGTATAAACATCATTTTTGTGTGCTACATCTGATTTTTTTTTTGAGGAGGTGATGTGTAAATTTGGGCCTTTTTACACACACTTTTTGCAGGTTGATTTGTAAAAACTTAGAACTATATCTTCTGGGAAGTTGATTCCATTGACAAATCCAGAATTTTGATATCGTCTGAAATATCTTAAAATACTTTATATTAACAGTCAAATGCATGACTATGTTCTATGTTGAGTAAGGATCACCATTTTTTAGAGGATTGATATATGTGTGTCAATATGCATGTTATAAGTCATTGTTTCCCCTCTGTTTGGTGGCACTGTGAACATAGTTGAACTTTTTTTCTTACCCTGAAACTAGTGAAAATAAAATTGTTTAAAATTATAAGAACTTGTCATTTAAGAACTACTAAATGCTTTATCTTTCTTGGCATATTATAAAGTATCTTTTAAAGATTCCACTTTTATGATGTCATTAAGAGAGAAAAATTCCATAAAGAATTGAATGAAGCATTGATTTAACAAATATTTATCAAGTGCCTACTTTGGTACTTGAGAATGAAGACAATGAGTGAATACTAAAACCAGAATGGAAATCTTGGTTTCAGAGAAGAATTAGGCCTGAGGTGTCCCAACATTAACTTCTTCCAAATACTTTCTTATTCCATTAACTTCTCAGCAATTTGACTAAAAGCCAAGTGTCGAGCCACTTTTGGTTTGATAGGGACATGTGAAATTGGAGACTGAGGAGGGTATTGGGCAACTCTTTTCAATGTATTCAGGATTAATTTGAATAAGGAGATTTGAAGGTCCAAACCTAAAGACCAAATTAATAAGGTTACATTTCACTGTTATTAATCACTGTCTGCTTGTAACTTTTTAGTTGTTGAGCCTCCTTCAAATTTGATTGCCGTGGAAGTCTCTTCAAAATACGTTAAGCTAAGTTGGAATCCATCTGCTAGTCCAGTGACTGGCTACAAAGTCATCCTCACACCAATGACAGCAGGAAGCCGACAGCACGCTCTGAGTGTGGGGCCTCAGACAACCACGCTCAGCGTTCGTGACCTCTCAGCAGACACAGAATACCAGATCAGTGTTTCTGCCATGAAGGGAATGACATCCAGTGAACCCATCTCAATAATGGAGAAGACTCAGCCAATGAAAGTACAAGTGGGTGAGTTAATGTGTGCATCATGTGTTTGGAATATGTGAAGGTCTGTTTGACAGAATGCCTTACTTGTTAGGACTTAGTTTTGAATGAAATATTTGCAGTAGTTTTTTTTTTTTTTTTTTTTTTTTTAAGAAGCATGCTTACTAAGCAAGCTAGATATGTATATTTTAATGATGAATATGTATTGAAGTTTAATGTACTTTTTTTCTCTTTACAGAATGCTCACGTGGTGTGGATATAAAAGCTGATATTGTGTTTTTGGTTGATGGCTCCTATAGCATTGGGATTGCAAACTTTGTTAAAGTTAGAGCCTTTTTGGAAGTTCTTGTAAAAAGTTTTGAAATTTCACCAAATAGGGTCCAGATTAGTCTTGTCCAATACAGCCGGGATCCTCATACTGAGTTCACTTTGAAAAAATTCACCAAAGTGGAAGATATAATTGAAGCAATAAACACCTTCCCTTACAGAGGAGGATCTACAAATACTGGCAAAGCAATGACTTATGTCAGAGAGAAAATATTTGTGCCTAGCAAGGGATCAAGAAGCAATGTGCCAAAGGTCATGATTCTTATCACGGATGGGAAATCATCAGATGCTTTCAGAGATCCTGCGATAAAACTAAGGAATTCAGATGTTGAAATCTTCGCAGTTGGTGTGAAAGATGCTGTTCGCTCAGAATTAGAAGCTATTGCCTCTCCTCCCGCAGAGACCCATGTGTTCACAGTGGAAGATTTTGATGCTTTTCAGAGGATATCTTTTGAACTCACACAGTCTATCTGCCTTAGAATTGAGCAAGAATTGGCAGCTATAAAGAAGAAAGGTTAGTAGACTTTGAGAGTAAAAGTTATTTCTTCATGAACAAAGCATTTTGGTTTCTAAAATTGTGAATTATGTGCTTCTTCAATTCTTTTTATAGACAAGAAAAAGTAACTTTTCTACGTTATTGAAAACTATTGAACTTAGTTTACTTAGCTCTGAGATATGACTTTCTCCTGGGTATGGTTCATATTTTGGTTGGTGAAAAAGCTGTTTACTCATAAGAGTCATGAGATGTTTCTGTTCCTAGATCCTCAAGCAGGTTTAGGAACAAGTTTTATCATATGTATGTGTCATTTAGAATCCAAGTCCCAAGTATGGGGTGTTCACTATGTGCTGGATACTGAGCTGGGTCCTTCAACTCAAAGGTGATGAGAATATAGTCCTGCACCTTTGGATTCTTTTTATGCATTTCTTGGATCATTTTGGGCATCGTTTGTCACATCTGGAATTTTCTTCATTTGCCTGATCTACTTTTCGATGTTTAATTAAAAGTCCCATCCCTTGAGTTTAATGTCCTTTTCAGGGACGTGGATGAAGCTGGAAACTATCATTCTCAGCAAACTAACACAAGAACAGAAAACCGAACACTGCATGTTCTCACTCATATGTGGGAGTTGAACAATGAGAACACATGGACACAGGGGTGGGGGCATCACACACCGGGACCTGTTGGGAGGGCTGGGGGAGGGATGGCATTAGAAGAAATACCTAATGTAGATGACCAGTTGATGGGTGCAGCAAACCACCATGGCACGTTTATACCTATGTAACAAACCTGCATGTTCTGCACATGTACCCCAGAACTCAAAGTATAATAATAATAAAAAAGTCCCATCCTTTTCATGAAGCCTTCCTCACTGTAACTGTCTTAGCACTATCATGCTATCACTTTCATCAGTTGGCTTTCCTATGTACTGCTTTTTTTTTTTTTTTTTTTTTTTGAGACAGGGTCTCACTCTGTCATCCAGGCTGGAGTGCAGTGGTGCAACCTATGCTCGTTGCAATATCTGCCTCCCCAGTTCAAGCAATTCTTGCACCTCAGCCTCCCCAGTAGCTGGAACTACAGGAGTATGCCACCAAGCCTAGCTAATTTTTCTATTTTTTTTTTTTTTTTTTGGTAAAGACGGGGTTTCATCATGTTGGCCAATCTGGTCTTGAACTCCTGACCTCAGGTGATCCACCCACCTCATTCTCCCAAAGTGCTAAGATTATAGGCATTAGCCCCCACGACCTTCCTGCTTTTTTTTTTTTTTTTTATGGTTGTTAATAATGTTGCATTGTCTCGTTTCTCCATTTTGATTGTGTGCCCCCTAAGGATATACTGTATGTGTTAAATATTGTCTCTTTCTATGATTTGGTTTAATAACTGCTTAGTTTAATAAACATTTTGTTGTTGGGAAAAATTCCTTAATTTTTACTTTGAAATATTTGTCTGAAAACCACCAAAGGTTAATATCCAAGTACCAGGGATGAATGGGAAAATGTGGATGGTTCATTTTTCGTCTGCTATGGTTTAAATATTCCAGTTGTGGGCAAGGCCATTCTATTGCTACTGCTTTAAGAATCTCAAAATTCACATTCAAATTTCATCACTCATTTAAATAGCAGAAGTTAGTATTATGGATAGTCAAGGTGAATAATCAAGATCTCTTGTTGGGTTGTAAGTTGGGGGATGGGCTTTCTCTCAATGGTCAAATGTAGATGAGGTACTCAGTACAGTGGTCTCAATGAGCACCATTCTCCCAAATTAATATAACCCATTTTATAAACATTTAAATATTGGTTACGGTTTTGTTTTATAGATTCAAACATTTTTAACTTTTTTTTTTTTTTTTTTTTAAATAGCTTACGTCCCTCCAAAGGATCTTAGTTTTTCAGAAGTGACTTCTTATGGTTTCAAAACCAACTGGTCTCCAGCTGGAGAAAATGTTTTTTCATATCACATCACCTACAAGGAAGCGACTGGGGATGACGAGGTCACTGTGGTGGAGCCAGCATCGAGCACCAGTGTTGTTCTCAGCAACCTGAAGCCAGAGACCCTGTATTTGGTCAATGTGACTGCGGAGTATGAGGATGGCTTCAGCATTCCCTTAGCTGGAGAGGAGACCACCGAAGAAGGTGTGATGGGGGTTTCTGCCACTGTTTTTCAAAAATGAATAATTTATTGCAGTACAAAGTTAATAACCATCTGCTTTATAGTTCAGAATTGCCAATGCCTTTGTAAGATTTGGCATCTTTTAAAGACAGCTTTTCATAAATCTTTTTAGAAAGAGAAAAATAACTTTTAAGTAAAAAACCTTAGAATTCTTTTGATGAATTTGAAGTTAAGAGACCTAGAGAACTATTGATAATTATGGAATTAACTTTTGAAATACTGCTTATCCATCATTTTTGGTCCCACATTTCAGGAATGTCATGTCTTAAATCTTTCTGAAATTGTTTACTGTACTTATGGAGTTATGGCAAATATATATATATACACACACACACGTATATATGTTGGTAGTAAGTATATTATCAATTAATTATATTCTTTTAAAAAGTTGTACTAAAGTATACATAACGTATTTACCATTTTAACCATTTTTTGAATGCACATTTTAGTGGCATTAAGTACATTCACCTTGTTGTGCTACCATCGCCACCATCCATCTTTAGAACTTGTGAAACTGAAATTCTGTACTCATTAAGGAATAATTCCCCATTCCCTCCTTCCCTCTACTCCTGGAAACCACCATTCTATTTTCTGTCTCTAGGAATTAGAGACAGAATTCCTTCTGATTAACTACCTTACTTGAGAGGACTCTTTCAGTACTTGTCTTGTGCCTGGATTATTTCACACCGTAAATGTCCTCAAGGTTGATCCATGTTGTAGCGTGTGTCAGAATGCCCTCTCTACTTATGATTGAATAATATTCCACTGTATGTATGCACCACATATCTTTTAAGATGGGGTTCTTACTATGTTACCCAGGTTGGCCTCATAATCCTAGGCTCAAATGATCCTCTTGCCTCAGCCTCCTGAGTAGCTGGGACTACAGGCATATGCCATGGCGCCCTGCTTCACATTTTGTTTATCTCCCTTCATCAGTGGACATTTGGGCTGCATCTACTTTTTGTGAATATTGCTGCTATGAACATGGTGTGCAAATTTTGCCAAATGTTTTAAGCAGTATTTGTTTACATATGTACTCCTTACTGGATGGAGTTGAATATATTTGGACACACTTTGTTACGTTTGACATTTAAGGGCACCAATTTAAGTTGGTTAGCGGCAGACTAAGGCAAGGCAATTATTCTTTAACATTAGCATAGCAAAGTATCACAATAGATGTCAATTGTTGTTTCCTCTTTTGACTGGGAATAGGAGGTAAAGACCCTGGGAGAATAGTGTGAGGAATTTAAGATAGTTATAAAGAAGTATTTGCTGACAGGGATGGTACATATTGGCATACTATACTGATAAAAGCTAGAGAATCTTTTTTCTCTGAAACCTTTTTTCAGATAAGATTGCTATTTTTCTTTTTTTTTTCATGGTTTATGTATATTTCTTCCTGAAGGCCACCACATAAACTAAATGGCCTAAGAAGTCCTTTCATCTTATGACTTTTGTGGTCATATAAGCGAGAAGGCCATACTCAGATATTTCTGACTTTCTGATGCTTTTCCTGTAATGCCCACACTGCTACTCAATGACCCTGACCCTTTCTCTTCAGCATTTTGGGAGGGGAATGGGAAATCTGTCTCAAGAGAGGACTTGTCTCGGGTTTTTGAGTAGAAGTCACTCCATTCATACACACTCTAGTTTTTGGTCATTGGGCTACTACAGTGGAGTTGGGTAATGTCTTTTCAGTTATATTGTCTGTAATGGAATCTGGGATTTAAATTTTTTTTAGTTGATAAGAAAGTTTCCAATGTAATACTTTCATTAAGCTAACAATTATAGAGCTTCTGCTTGTGTCAGATGCTCTGCTAAATGTTTTCCATAGATTATCTCATTTAACCACTTAAATAATCCTATAAATAGTCATGTTTTGCTGCTAGGATAATCTATGGCTCAGAATTACATATCTATTAAGCTTCAGAGCTAGGATTCCAACCCATCAGTCTATCTGCTGATTTGTTCTGACTTGTTTAATCTTTTTCCTTCCAATACAAAATGAATCATGGGTGTAAGTTGGCCAAGTACCATTTCTTTCCTTCCTGGAGAGATATACTTCCTTCCTTTCTCTTCTAGAGAGATATACTTCCTTCCTTTCTTTCTCCCTGGAGTGATCTATTGATGTGTTGAATATTTAAGTAAACTTCTAAATGTCTGTGTGATACATGCCACAATGTATCACATTCTCAGTGGAATGTGATACTTCTCAGTCCACCCCAGTGGACTGAGAAGAAAAAGACCTTTAGTTCATCTTTCCTGAATATATTGTCTATAGAGACAGTTGGCCCCACTGAGCAAGAGGGTCATTTAAACATGTATACTGAACACAAAACCAAATGATGTTCTCATTTGGGCTTAATGAAAAATGCATTTAAAATTATGAGTCTGTGGGTGTTACCCATAGTGCACCTTAGCTTCAAGATGTAGATCTAATTCTCTGCTTGTTCCATCCTGTGTATGGTCCAATTATTCTCCAAGTCAAGTGACTATACAGATAAAAAGTTAGTGTGGGACTAACTGGATAAGACAATTTGGTTGGGTGGGTAGACATGGTAGAGCCGGGTGTTAGGTATTATTTTCCTAGTTTCGTGAGAAAATGTAGTAAGAGTGAAAGTCTTGGCTGCTTATATTCAAAGAAATGAATTGTTTTTATTCTTGAAGTTTATAGCAGTATAAATTTAGCATTTGATAGAATATTTATTATTTTAAAAGTTTACTATTACATACATCTTTATGTAATTAAAAAATTAACAGTACTTAGTTTCTTTCTGGATATTGTAGAATTCATATTTGCTATTTCAGAATTTAGTTAATCTCTGGCTAAATGAATGCAGAAACCAGGATGTTTGCAAATAAATTGCTCATGGATTTCTTTAGAGAAATGGTATAATTTAGTAATAAAAAAGTAATTTTTGTATTTTTCATATAAAGTCAATTTATGTTTTAACATCTGTTTTTCTTTTTTTTATTTCAGTAAAAGGAGCACCTCGAAACCTAAAGGTGACAGATGAGACTACCGATAGTTTTAAAATTACTTGGACTCAAGCTCCAGGGAGAGTTTTAAGATATCGAATTATATATAGACCAGTTGCTGGTGGAGAAAGCAGAGAAGTTACCACCCCACCCAATCAGAGGAGGAGAACGCTGGAGAACTTGATTCCAGACACTAAATATGAAGTAACTGTAATTCCTGAATATTTCTCGGGACCTGGTTCTCCATTAACTGGAAACGCAGCCACTGAAGAAGGTAGAGGAAATATGCTTATCATATGGTGACAACCAAACTCTTAGACTAGAGGGGAAAATTGAGACAACTATCCAGATAAAAAACTCATGAGACACTTTGTTTCAATTATTTGAGTATGTTAGACCATAGTCCTTTTAGACTTAAGTTTAATTTTTTTTTTTACTTAATCATGACATTATTTACTTGTGTTGATTAATTTAGTTAATTAATTTATTAATTTTTTGGAGACAGAGTCTCCCTCTGTCATCCAAGCTGGAGTGCAGTGGCTCGGCTCACTGCAACCTCCGCCTCCCGGGTTCAAGCGATTCTCCTGACTCAGCCTCCCAAGTAGCTGGGATTACAGGCGCGTGCAACTACACCCAGCTAATTTTTGTATTTTTAGTAGAAACAGGGTTTCACCATGTTGGCCAGGCTGGTCTGAGACTCCTGACCTCAGGGGATCTGCCTGCCTTGGCCTCCTGGTGTGTTGGGATTACAGGCATGAGCCACCATGCACGTCAATAGAATTTAAATGCTAGGATATAGTCTCAATATTCTTTTAAAAATAATATTATTAAATGTTTCAATGTGAATTGAAGGGTGGCTAAGAATTAAAAATCAAACTTCTATGCACCATTGAAATAGATTGTATTTTACTTCTTAAGAAAGATTTTTAAACATTAACTTGTTTTTCTTTAGATGGGATGATTAGGATCCCAGGATATATTCTGATGTTTGTTTGTTGAAATTATTAATGTTTAATATGTGATTTCATTGGGGGCAAAATGAGACATTCATAATTTTTTATTTTATTTCCTAGCTCTAATGTTTTTAAAATAGCAATAATAATGCTAAGAACACATTAGCAATAATGAAAAGTTACTGAGTACCTGTCTGGTGCCAGGTTCTGTACAAAGGGCTTTTCATATATTTTGTTTAATCCCTACATAGTGTTTATGTTATTATTATCATCTCAGCTTTATAAGAGAATTAAGGCTGAGGAAATTAAATAATAAATCAAGACCACACAGCTAATAAATGGTGAATCTGAGTTTATGGATTTTACTGCCCTACTGCAGACATTTACAAGGAGTATCCATTATAGCTTGGTCTGCATCACCCTTCTCTGTCTCACTGCCTTCCCTCTCACTGCATCACTCTACCCACTCCTACTGCATTCCTCTCCCTCCTCCCCCACTGCATCACGCTCCCACCGCCCACTGCACTCCCTCCCACTGCATCACTCTCCCTCCTTCCACTGCATCACTCTCCCATCTGCCACTGCTTCACTCTCCCACCTCTCACAGCATCCCTTTCCCTCCTCCCACTGCATCACTCTCCCTCCTCCCACTGTATCACTCTCCCTCTTCCCCCACTGCATCACGCTCCCACTGCCCACTGCCTTCCCTCTCACTGTATCACTCTCCCTCTTCCCACTGCAATACTCTCCCACCTCCCACTGAATCACTCTCCCTCCTTCCACTGCATTCCTCTTCCTCCTCCCACTGCATTTCTCTCCCCCCACTGCATCACTCCCCCTCCTCTCCTACTGCATCATGCTCCCACCACCCACTGCTGTCCCTCCCCCTGCATCTCTCTACCTACTCCCACAGCATCCCTCTCCCTCCATCCCACTGCATCTCTTTCCCTCCTCCCACTGCATCTCTCTCCCTCCTCCCACTGCATCCCTCTTACTCCCTCTCACTGCATCTCTCTCCCTCCATCCCACTGCATCTCTTCTCCTACTGCATCCCTCTCCCTCCTCCCACTGCATCTCTCCCCCTCCTCCCACTGCATCTCTCTCCCTCCTGTCACTGCATCTCTTTCCCTCCCTCCCACTGCATCTCTCTCCCTCCTCCCATGGCATCCCTCTCCCTCCTCCCATTGCATCTCTCACCCTCCCTCCCACTGCATCCCTCTCCCTCCTCGCACTGCATCTCTCTCCCTCCCTCCCACTGCATCCCTCTCCCTCCTCGCACTGCATCCCTCTCCCTCATCCCACTGCATCCCTCTCCCTCCTCACACTGCATCCCTCTCCCTCCCTCCCACTGAATCCCTCTCCCTCCTCCCACTGCATCCCTCTCCCTCCTCCCACTGCATCTCTCTCCCCCCCACTGAATCTTTCTCCCTCCCTCCCACTTCATCACTCTCCCTCCTCCCACAGCATCCCTCTCCCTCCTCCCTTTGCATCTCTCTCCCTCCGTCCCACTGCATCTCTCTCCCTCCTCCCACTGCATCTCTTTCCCTCCTTTCACTGCTTCACTCTCCTCTCTTCCCCCTGCAACCTAGCTCAATAGTCTGTTCTGCTACAGAGGCTTTGTCTTTTACCTGCTTTCTTCCTCCTGTCTTCCATTGGTGAAGTGTGACTACTTCATTGTTTTTCTCTCTTGCTGAGAGTCTAGGGCTCTTTGTGCTGGGCACCATAATGCGACCCAATACCTCTTCATCTTTCTATTTTCTGGAGTAAAACTGGCTGGCTTTTATATGCTCAGTGGAGAGTGACATAGGACTCGGTTCCTTAGGAACCTTCAAAGAGGACATGACCAATCTACAAGGAAAGTCATGAAATAGCAAACATCACAGCTACAAAAAGATGGGGTGGTCCCTGGGGATTTGTACCCAAGGCTGGGTCTCACTGAGCTGTTTTTTTTCTCTTACTTTTTTTCCCTCTAGGGACAGCATTATGTTTATAATTTATCATTTTTATTATATCAGAATTAGTTCCTGGGTGTTACCTTTAGATGTTCATAGCATTACACTGATTAACTGTTTTTACTGAAGATTTCTTAAAGGAATTAAAGTCTGCATTGTAATACTAATCAACATGTATACATTTTATAATGCTTTCTTCCACTTTTAAGGAAATACAGGGAAACTATCTTATAGGAAATATTCTAACATGAAATATTTTACTTGGAAGATTTTAACCTTTGTAAAAACAGAAAAGGGACTGGATATCTTTCCCCTTGTTTCTACTAACATATAGGGTCTGATTTAGCTTTGTTGGCTAGTAAACAGTAAAAATTGTCATAGTCTCACCCAGGGTATAAATTTGTTGTAGTGCACATGCGTATGTAAAGTAACGAAATGTTTTTCAAGTCATTTTATTAAATAATGGGTTTTGATGATGTTGTCATTTTTTAATGAAGTTAGAGGGAATCCAAGAGACTTAAGAGTTTCTGACCCTACGACGTCTACTATGAAATTATCTTGGAGTGGGGCACCAGGAAAAGTGAAACAGTATCTCATCACATATACCCCAGTGGCAGGGGGTGAAACTCAAGAGGTCACTGTGAGGGGAGATACAACCAATACGGTGCTGCGGGGATTGAAGGAAGGGACACAATACGCCTTATCTGTGACAGCCTTGTATGCGTCTGGGGCTGGAGATGCCCTCTTTGGTGAAGGAACAACACTTGAAGGTAATTACCATCATATTTTCTGAAAATCTAGGAACTTGTTTGTGGTGCTGCCTCTAGGAAGCTTAAAATGTTTTCAGAGAATGAATCTAGAAGTGTGCAATCCTTTCTCTTAAAAATAATGTATATTGAAAAATAAATAACCATAAAGCTGTCTGTTATTCAGAGATGTAGAATGTAAGCAGCTGAAAAAATTAAACTTGATTAAGAAGTGCCTTGGGGAGCTGGATGCATAATAAGGCCAAAGAAATGTGTTTATAATTCCATGGGTTGGTTGAAAGGAGAATAGGTGTATGACATTCAGAGGGGGAAGGGACCTTGGGAAACATCTATGTAAAAAGGTTTGGATTGCCCAAGTTTATGCAGCTAGTTCTATCTTTCTGGTCCAGATAGGAACCATTTTCTGACTTCCATTCAAGTGCTCTTTTCATTCACCATGCATAAAAGCTCAAGAAATATAAGAACTCAAGTTTCTATTTGTTTTCTACGTAATTTCTGAAATTCCGTTCTGTATTAAATGTTCAAAGTGATTGTGATAAAGTGCTTAGTAAGAAACATCAGCAATACTGGAGCGGTTTCCTTGGCTCTTTAGAGTTAATTGTCAGAGACCTTTACATTTTTTAGGATCTTTTGAGATATAATCACAGCTCAGGTTTAACTTAACACAGCTACTACATGAATACTGTAAGGGAGAGAAAATACACATCTAATTAAACCGCAATGAGAATGGATTGTAATGCTAAAAATCCCATGATGTTGACTCAGTCCTGTAGTTGGGGGCCTACATGGACTATCAGCAATAGCTTTCCTTCTCTTTATCATTATATTTTATATGGCTTATTTTAAATGATTATAGGAAGAAAAGGAATCTGAAGTATCTTCTAATATGAAATCACAGTGACTAAGCAAAATATCCATCAAAGCTGTTGGATCCAGGAGTTTGGAAGGTTGTAGATATTGTAATTAGTGAGACAGGACATACAATAGGCAGTTCTTAGAAACTTCAAGACTTAAGAATGAAAAACAAATAATTTAAAAATACTAATCAAAATAGTAGTGATCAGCCAGGCATGGTGACTCACGCCTGTAATCCCAGGACTTTGGGAGACCGAGGCGGGTGGATCACCTGAGGTCAGGAGTTTGAAACCAGCCTGGCCAACATGGTAAAACCCTGTCTCTACTAAATACAAAAATCAGCTGTGCATGGTGGCGCATGCCTGTAATCCCAGCCACTTGGGAAGCTGAGGCAGGAGAATGGCTTGAACTCGAGAGTAGGAGGTTGCAGTGAGCTGAGATTGTACCATTGCACTCCAGGCTGGGCAACAAGAATGAAACTCCATCTCAAAAAAAAAAAAATAATAATAATAATAATAATAATAATGATAGTGATCAAGAGTTAAATTTCCATAGTCCATGAAATCTGTTTCTAGAAAAAGATTTAAATGAAAGATTAGGTACCAGTGTGTAAATTACTTACAACTAGAAGAGACCTGGTTGTACTACTTAGCTGTGTGACCTGGAGTAAACCTTTAACCCCTCTGGGCCTTAGTTTATTCATCTATAAAGAAGGGATGATTATCTTCCTTCTTTCCTCCCAGAGTTATTGTTGAGATCAAACAGGAGAATGTAAGTGAAACTCATTGGAAACTGTGAAATACTATATGTCTACAAAATTCATCAAGAGGACATAGCTTATTAACTTTAGATCTGATATCTAAAAGCGTCTTGGTATACTCAGGGTTGGAGGGGTTGGATTGGTTCCAAGACCCCTGCATATACCAATATCCGCTGCATATACCAAAGTCCTCTCATACTCAAGTCCTGTAGTCGGGCCTAGGGAACCTGTATATATGAAAAGTCGGCCTCTGCATATAGATGGGTTTTGCATCCTGTGAATACTGTATTTTTTGTCTGCATTTGCTTGAAATAAATCTGCATGTAAGTGGACCCTCACAGTGCAAACCTATGTTGTCAACTGTATAGCTTTAGTATTTCAAATATAATCGGTGACACAAAAGTTTTGGAAAAAATAGTAGAAACAGAAATTGCCTTAAATACACAGACATAATCCAAACAACAAAAGCATGTGATCTTTACAATCTGGGGCAACATCCAGAATTTTGGAGAAATTTGTCCTTTTCTTTGGACCTTTTGAAGTTCTGTTTCTCCATATGCTTTCCACGAGCTTTTAGCATAGGTTGCTCATAAGATATTTTTGGAGGACAAACTTTCACTCTTTATTTTTTACAGGGTAGATATAGATTGCATTTATGAACATTTCTTCTTTAAAAGGCGTATCTTGGAAATAATTTAATAGTTTTTCTTCTGGTTGTGCCTTTTAACCTTCTCGTATTCATTTGTGCTTTCTTGCTTAAAATATATGTATATATATTTATGCTCAGTAAAAATCTTCCCAATTCTAAAAATTAAGGCATTTTTTGCCAAGAATAATATTTAAAAATTGCATTTAACAAAATGTACTTTTTAATTTTACAGGAAGCACATTCTACTAGGCTGTGATTTTTGTAAGCCAGATGTATAATTTGTTTATAATATTATATCTCTTCACAAGTGGTATCGAAAATCTATCAACTTGTACGCATGTGCGAGTGTACACACACGCGCGTGTCTTTGATCAGAAACAATCTCTAAGGGAAATACATAGATAGTAAAATAAACTTTAAAAGCTATTGTTTTCTATTTCCTGAGAAGAAGGAAAGCTAGATAATTTGTCAGCTTGCTTAAAAAATACAGTTAATTCCTAACTAAATTGTAATAATTTACAACGGACATTTTGTTCATTTATGCTAAAGCGCTTTACTGCAGTGAAGGATTAACAAAAGGGCCTCCAGCCTGATTTTGTTAACATATTTATCCCATTGCATTATGTGTGGTAAACTTGACAAATATGTGAAAGCATAGTTGTGACTAAATGAAAATAGTAGAAGATTTTTGCCCCTGGTTATTCCATTTCATTTTATTGTATTAACTCAGCCAAATCCACATACCATATACAGGAATAGGATATGATGGTAAATGCAGGGAGTGGAAAGCCCAGAAACAGAGCCAGGCAACTGCTTTTGAGGGCTGCTGTTTTTCTAATCTGTTTTTCTCTTGGGAGAGGAGGTGGTAAGAGCAGAACTTGAAGGAATGTTTCCTTTATCCAGGGGCATGGTGTCAGCCGGCAAGAGCATTCTGTAGGTTGGACATCTTATAGATTACTTCAAATGCGTTATGACTCTCAATTCAAAAGGAAAGAAAGTTGTTGTTGTTTTGTATTTAAAAAAATATGTAGTGTGGTCTACAACCATCCCTAACTTGAATCTGTTTCCTACTACTTTTTTTGAAATGCAGCCAATGATCAGAAAATTCCCCTGTTGCTGGAAGAGAGATTTATTAGCATTGGCGTTGGGGAAGTTCATGGTTGGCTGTAGTACTGTAGGCAATAGAGTCACAAAGGCAGAGTTTATTACTATTTCAGATCCAAACTTCAGAGGAATGTGAGCACACATCATTAGGTTTGATTTACATTGTTTTTTCCCCCCGTTGTTGTTGTTGTTAGAGCAGTTAGACAATATAATTACAAAAACACTACTGTATATGTAATCGCACTTCAAGTCTTGAAAGAACCTTTAATTGCCGCTGTTAGTGCTTGGAGGAAAATCTGTTTTTATAAATCTCTCAATAAATAATGCCCATTTTAATTCAGAGATTTACCACAAATGAATGAGAATTTCAGTTTGATAATAATATGTTTTCTTGTTAAATTTTTGAGTGTTTTTTTTTTGGCTACGGAAAATATGACTTTTTAGAATTTCCTTTGTTTCAGTTGCTGTAGCAACCTGCCAACCTCCTAGATATGAATGTCTAGGATCAAACCAAGTGTATTCAGTTGACATTTTGTTACAATGAGGTTTTTAGCACATCTCAGGAATTCTGCATGATGTTGAGTAACATGAGGCCCTTAAAGATGGACTAAACAAGGCCTCTGTGTTTTCACTGATTTACTGCTGTCTCATAATTTGAAAAATCATACATTCTGGGTATAATAACGCTGACGTTGCCAGGGAACTTTAGCACAGTCAGCAAACAGTAATTTCTATTTCCTTTTCCTGTGAATTAATTGCTTGTCAGATAAAAATTGAAATCAATGTGGAGAGGTAATAATTATGGAAGAAACACTTTTTTGCTCAAGCCAACTTTGAAGTTGAATGGTGATTTAATTGCTAAGATGTTTTTAAAAACTGTGTATAGCTTAAAGTAGCTGAGTTAACTTATCAATAGTGAACTTTGTCCTTTGGAATGGTGGCTCTGATTCATTGGTTGTAAATCAAATGTATTTCCACATGAACATTATCCAGAAGCAGATCTTCTGTATGCTGTGGAAAGTTGGATGACTTTTGAGCTGAGCTCTAACGGAAAAGACAAATTGATTTAGAAGAGAGTTTACATTACATTTTCAATTTAACTTCTATTTTTGAAAGTGGTATATGAAACTTAATGAAAGCTGGCTGGAACAATCTATAAGATGAAATACAGTTTTATTTCATGATGATTAATTTTTCATGTATCATTGGCTAATTTGTGTTATAATTGTATTTGAATTGGATGATAATTTGCTTTTCAGAAAGAAAATGGAAAAGGGGTAAGGAAACATAGGAAAGTTACTTAAATGAGGCATTATTTCTTTGGCTTGGTATGTGGAAAAAAGCAGTGTAGGAATCAACTCCTTCAGGATGTTCAGATCATAAGAAGTAGACCTGTCTGAATGACTTACCACAGCAGCAGCACAGAGACACATGCAAGCACACACTAGAAAAATGACTTTTGAATAGATGTAACTAAGCTTTATAATAAGGACAGAAATGCTGAGTAGCCAAATTTCAAAACCTGATAGAGTTTTATACCTTTAAACTTATGACATTTATACCTATACTGGTACTATGCTAGGAAGAATAAAGTGTAAGGGAAACTGTCAAGATAGAATCAAAGGAATGGGAATAAAGGAATATCATCATTGTAGATGATGACTTGTTTGAAATGATTGCCAGAATTTCTATTACCAGAGAAAAAATTAATAGAGAGAGCACAGGCATATATCCAGAACAGAAGAGAGCAAGTAGTATGAGACTAAATATTATTCAAAAAAAACCCTAAACAAATCCCAGCACCATAACACACATATTTGTAAACCCTGGGGCACAGAAGAAAGAGGAGGACCTCAGAAGGGAGGGAGCCTCTGCTAGAGCAAAAGTAGATCTAGGTTCAGGGAAAGGTAGTGACTACATGGCAAAACGTCTACTAGGGTTGCTTTCTGTTCACTGCCACTGTTTCTATGCTTTCTCCTTTTGAGGAGCAGTAACCTCTCCCAGAGATGGCCTACAGACTAGTCTTCTCACATCTTTACTTCTCACTCTCTCTTTCCTATTCCCTCTTAGGTACTCTAAAAAGGGACTCTTGCCTAAACCCAATATAACCAAACTAAACCAAAACAAGTCAGATAATTTCTTCCTGTAGTTACTGATGTCTGGAGCTCCTTAGATTCAGGACAAAAATGACAATGTATTGAACCAAGTAAATGCCTTGCTAGGTAACACTTAGAACTTCATTCATGTGAAAATGTGCTCAGCTCTTCAACAAGAGGCCATTTCCTGTTTCAGAGCCATTTCCTGTGTGTTCAGAGCCATTTCCTTTTGAGAGAAGATGGAGGGGAGAAGAGAGCAGTGAATATCCCACATGTGTCCATGGAGATGTGATAAAAAGCTTAAATCATCTCCTCTGTTCTCTGAGGGTCAGCCTTGAGATTATTTTTCCACCTAAAGCAGTGATTTTCTGTACATGGCAATATAACCACACAAAATACAAACCACCCAGCAGTCCTACAGAGCATCATGTGTGTAATGATTTTGACCAGTTTACTTTCACCATACCTGTCTTTATTTTGAAGGAGCACTGCTTCTATGTGAAAGCAGATTTGAGGTTCCTTCCCACACTGACCCAGCACACCTCCCTAATAAATGCTTCTCTAGACCTCAGAGAGGAGAAGTAGAAAGAAGAGCAAAAAGGGGGAAAGAATAAAGAATTGTAGAGGTTTTGGAATCACAGGGCAGATTTAAAAGATGTTTAGAAAGCACCAGTACTTAGGTGCATCCCCAAGTATTCCAATCTAATTGATTTGGGTAGGGTCCAGCCTTTGGTTTTTCAGGCAATTCTGTTTATCGCTTCAAGTCCAGTCCAGTTATTTTGCTGCTGTGGGCCCCAAGGCCCCAGGAGGTGACATAGGCTGTTGATGACCTGCTCAGATGGTTGCACACCTGGCCCCAAGACAAGTTCGGCCACTTGCCAGTTTCCATCCTGCCAACTGTACCACAGGGCGCAATCCACTTGCTTCATTTTTTGGTAATATAATGTTTGGCCAAACCAAGATCTCATGTTTTAAAAATTCAAGGGCTATACATTTACTTGTCATGAGTACAACTTATTTTCAAAATTCCTGGTTGTAACGTAACAGATAGAATAGTCAGCCCTCCTCCCTAAAAAAAATTATCAATGTGTTTGGGGAGCAGTATAGATTTAATATTTAGGAATATTCTTATCAAACTGACTGATTGACATGTACGAAGCCCATATGAAGCAGCTTATCTTCTCAATTGTGGTGTCTGGATTGAACTATCTTTCTCCTTTCTTTGGAGTCTATGTTGCTGTGTCACTAACATGGAATGTTGTAGTGACAGTGCCTGCCTTTATATACCACAGAGAGAAACTACAATTTTTAGTGAGTTTTTTCTGAGACTGAGAACTTACTCAGTGTTCACTCAAAATAGTGTTGTCATGCCATTAATTAGAGCTTATAAATATTCTTTAGTTGATTTTTAATTTGCATCTTAAAAATTGCTGTTGTAGATTATTTTTAGAATATTGATAAACCTTGGGAAAGGTCTTCATTGCATTTTACTAATATTTTGTTCTAGCTTTATAGTCTTGAGAGTGTTAAAATAGTTGATTAAAATCCATAGGGAGACAAGTCTTGTGATCTTAGATCCTTTTGTTTTAAGCCCAGAAATATCTTTATGAATGTATTTTTGCTTCAACCACAATTCTCTTCCTATTATTTTTCTCACAGTGAAATCATTGGCCTGTGTTTATGAGATTGATGTCTGTTGTCATGGAAATAAACGATGTCACAAATTTAGCGCTGTAGAAAGAAAAATAGGTTGAGAAGCAAAACCTTTGGGAAAAATAAAAGTTGAAATTGTTTTAAAATCACCCCAGTGTTAATTGGAAAGATAATTCCCAAATTCTAGTTAACCTTATTTGTCTGATACTTTTTTGAAACGTCATTAATGCAGCTCATTTAAATGCAAAATTGCTTTCAAACAAGGTCATTTCACAATAGCTGTTCCTGACTACAATTGAGGAAATTTAGAAGAAAAGGCACATATTGAAAATGGTGTATATCAAGCAAACAAAAAACGTGCTGTACATTTAAAACTTATAGACTAGTTGTTGGGATATTGATTATCAAAACAGATAAAAAACAAAACAAAGAAACCCACAACCAAACCAAATAAAACAAACAGTTTAAAATTGTACTTTTATATTCCAAGTAGAGAAAAAATAAAGGTGTATGACCATTTACATAGTAAAGACACCTAAAGAAGACTTTCAAATGGGAATTAGCCTCAAGAGCTGAGGGAAAAAATTCAATGTGCTCTTAAAAATAAGTATTCTTTGTTGCAGTGAAATATGTAACTAATTTCCTTCCAGGGATGAGATGTGCTGTCAGCAGTTAAAGTTATTTTTAATGGAGTTAGAATTTTCCATTTGGGCTTGGGGTCTGGCAGGCTGCCCGGCTTCTGTTTCATTTATTTTTTCCCCTCTAAATCCAAGCATATATGATATGATTTTGTCCACCTAGATTTCTTTTTCATTCATTGTTACCTTTACTTTTTGTGTTGAAATTTAATTGTTAAATTATGACTACTTTTAAGATATTCATTTTTACTCTTTAAGTAAAATAATAGTTTTTAAAATTCTTTTAAGAGCAATATATATCATTTGCATGAACATACAACAATTACTGGTAAGATGTATGCTGGGAAGCAGAGAGTTTTGTATTTATGTCATACTGTGGCATAAAGCCTAGTAAAGGTAGCCAATATAAAGCAACCTGTATATTTATCTTACATCTAAAATGTGGAGAGTGAGGGTTTTATTGAAAGATATCTGTGCCTCCTATTAAGTTGAGGTTTCCATATTTTTCCACTTGGGTTGTATGTTTTTTGAATGAAAGAACCAAAATTTAGTAGCAGACATTTTTGATCAGCTAGAACAAGTGGTATGTTTTATTTTGGTGACTAATCACTTTTAAGTTTTCCAGAAGAATTGGTTGTTTTTAGTTTTGTTAGGGTTAAGCTATATTGAAAGTTTGCACTGCTACTTTTTAAACTTCATGAGCAAATACAAGTTTCACCAAGAAAGAGTTGTTGGAATTAAGTTTTGTAAGTGATATGAGATTGCTGCAGTTGTTGTAAATCATGCATTGAAAATGAGTTTATTTAAATTAGATCAGAGAGAAAAAGATCATGGTAACAAAATAAAGATCTTTGTGAACAATGGGCCATGCCACAAGGCCAACTAAAATGTGATAAAATTCTGGGACTTAGATACAGTTTTTTTCCCTTGGAATTTTTTTTTTAAAGACAAATACTTCCTCAAATTTGGATGTCAAACTTGTCCTGAAGGATAAGATTATCTAAGTAGGCATATGGGGGCAAGGCTAAGAGGTAGAAATCAAATATAATTCTAAAGTTTTATTGCATCAATCTATTCCACTGACAGAATAGGATGGACAACTCAGAAAGAAGAAATGGGCAATTTTAGACAAACTGAGTTTGAGTCCAGCAAGTCAGAATCTCTACCAGGATCAATGAATATTAATACGTAAATAACTACTAGACATTTTTAAAAAAGATTCCCTTTTAATTTCTGTTCTAGAACGTGGTTCTCCTCGAGATTTAGTTACTAAAGACATCACTGACACATCAATTGGGGCTTATTGGACATCTGCTCCAGGAATGGTTCGCGGTTACAGGGTCTCATGGAAATCACTTTACGATGATGTTGACACTGGAGAGAAAAATCTTCCTGAAGATGCAATCCATACTATGATAGAAAATCTGCAGCCAGAGACCAAATACAGAATTTCAATATTTGCCACTTACAGCAGTGGAGAAGGAGAACCTTTGACTGGAGATGCCACAACTGAATGTAGGTAACATTATGGGTGTGTTTGGGTGTGTGTTGGTGCTACCCAATAGTTATCAGCTCAAGTGACAATGCAGTTTAATCACTTGATTTTTTTTTCTTTACATGATAAATGAAGTCTGAGGAATTAGGATCTTTAAAGAATTTGGCTTTAATTCCGAGTAGGTATCTAAAAATATATCAAATTTGGAAATATCAAATCTCTTTCCACTACCTATATTTGTCTTTTTTCTTGGTACAATGATTGACTAAGTAGAATACCCAACTACTAAAAAGACCAGAAGCTATGAATTGAAGAGAATTCAGCCACATTTGTAAAGCTGCATGATCTTTGTCAAGAACTTAACCTTCTTTGTGCCTCAGTTTCCTAATCTGTAGAATGCAGATAATAAATCTTGTCTCTTAGAGTTGTGAGGATTGTATAAAATAACAGTATACAAAGCAGTCAGCATAGTACCTAGCCACTTAGAGATGATTGATAAATGATGGGTGGCTATTGTAACCATGATTATCATACAACCAAGACTTAACTTAGTTCTCTTTCTTCTCTCTCTTTCTTTCTTTCTTTCTTTCTTTCTTTCTTTCTTTCTTTCTTTCTTTCTTTCTTTCTT